>NW_027307961.1:207500-212500 GCF_047496885.1 Scyliorhinus torazame
GATGCATGGCTGGATGGAGGGATGGCTGTATGGATGGCTAGCGGGGGTGACGGATGGCTGGATGGCTGGATGAATGGCTGTATGGAGGGATGGCTGGATGGACGGCTGGCTAGATGGTTGGATGGCTGGATGGATGGATGGATGGACGGATGGATGGAGGGATGGCTGGGTGGATGGCTGGCTGGAGGGAGGGATGGATGGATGGATGGCTGGTTGGATGGCTGGATGGATGGATGGCTGGATGGACGATTGGCTGGAGGGATGGATGGATGGATGGCTGGATGGATGGCAGGCTGGAGGGATGGATGGATGGATGGGTGGCTGGATGGATGGCTGGCTGGATGGATGGCTGGATGGATGGCTGGCTGGAGTGATGGATGGGTGGATGGTTGGATGGATGGCTGGTTGGATGGATGGCTGGATGGATGGCTGGCTGGAGGGATGGAAGGATGGTGGATGGCTGGATGGATGGCTGGATGGATGGCTAGATGTCTGGTTGGCTGGCTGGATGGATGGATGGATGGCTGGTTGGCTGGATGGATGGATGGGTGGCTGGTAGAATGGCTGGATGGATGGATGGATTGATGGATGGCTGGATGGATGGATGAATTGATGGCTGAATGGATGGCTGAATGGATGGCTGGATGGATGGCTGGATGGATGGATTGAACAAACAAAGAACAAAGAACAAAGAAGTGTACAGCACAGGAACAGGCCCTTCGGCCCTCCAAGCCCGTGCCGACCATACTGCCCGACTAAACTACAATCTTCTACACTTCCTGGGTCCGTATCCTTCTATTCCCATCCTAATGATATATTTGTCAAGATGCCCCTTAAATGTCCCTATCGTCCCTGCTTCCACTACCTCCTCCGGTAGTGAGTTCCAGGCACCCACTACCCTCTGGGTAAAAAACTTGCCTCGTACATCTACTCTAAACTTTGCCCCTCTCATCTTAAACCTATGCCCCCTAGTAATTGACCCCTCTACCCTGGGGAAAAGCCTCTGACTATCCACTCTGTCTATGCCCCTCATAATTTTGTATACCTCTATCAGGTCGCCCCTCAACCTCCTTCGTTCCAGTGAGAACAAACCGAGTTTATTCAATCGCTCCTCATAGCTTATGCCCTCCATACCAGGCAACATTCTGGTAAATCTCTTCTGCACCCTCTCTAAAGCCTCCACATCCTTCTGGTAGTGTGGCGACCAGAATTGAACACTATACTCCAAGTGTGGCCTAACTAAGGTTCTGTACAGCTGCAACATGACTTGCCAATTCTTGTACTCAATGCACCGGCCAATGAAGGCAAGCATGCCGTATGCCTTCTTGACTACCTTCTCCACCTGTGTTGCCCCTTTCAATGACCTGTAGACCTGTACTCCTAGATCTCTTTGACTTTCAATACTCTTGAGGGTTCTACCATTCACTGTATATTCCCTACCTGCATTAGCCCTTCCAAAATGCATTACCACACATTTGTCCGGATTAAACTCCATCTGCCATCTCTCCGCCCAAGTCTCCAGACAATCTAAATCCTGCTGTATCCTCAGACAGTCCTCATCGCTATCCGCAATTCCACCAACCTTTGTGTCGTCTGCAAACTTACTAATCAGACCAGTTACATTTTCCTCCAAATCATTTATATATACTACAAAGAGCAAAGGTCCCAGCACTGATCCCTGTGGAACACCACTGGTCACAGCCCTCCAATGAGAAAAGCATCCCTCCATTGCTACCCTCTGCCTTCTATGGCCTAGCCAGTTCTGTATCCATCTTGCCAGTTCACCCCTGATCCCGTGTGACTTCACCTTTTGTACTAGTCTACCATGAGGGACCTTGTCAAAGGCCTTACTGAAGTCCATATAGACAACATCTACTGCCCTACCTGCATCAATCATCTTAGTGACCTCCTCGAAAAACTCTATCAAGTTAGTGAGACACGACCTTCCCTTCACAAAACCGTGCTGCCTCTCACTAATACGTCCATTTGCTTCCAAATGGGAGTAGATCCTGTCTCGAAGAATTCTCACCAGTAATTGCCCTACCACTGAAGTCAGGCTCACCGGCCTGTAGTTCCCGGGATTATCCTTGCTACCCTTCTTAAACAGAGGAACAACATTGGCTATTCTCCAGTCCTCCGGGACATCCCCTGAAGACAGCGAGGAGCCAAAGATTTCTGTCAAGGCCTCAGCAATTTCCTCTCCAGCCTCCTTCAGTATTCTGGGGTAGATCCCATAAATGGGGCAGATCCCATTGATGGATGGATGGCTGGATGGATTGCTGGATGGATGGACGATTGGCTGGAGGGATGGATGGATGGATGGATGGCTGGATGGACGATTGGCTGGAGGGATGGATGGATGGATGGCTGGATGGATGGAGGGATGGCTGGATGGTTGGCTGGATGGCTGGATGGATGGATGGATGGATGGCTGGATGGATGGCTGGATGGAGGGATCGCTGGATGGATGGCTGGCTGGAGGGAAGGATGGATGGCTTGATGGATGGCTGGATGGATGGATGGCTTAATGTTTGGCTGGCTGGAGGGATGGATGGATGGATGGCTGGATGAATGGCTGAATGGATGGATGGCTGGATGTATGGCTGGCTGGAGAGATGGATGGATGGATAGATGGCTGGATCGATGGTTGGATGGAGGAATGGCTGGATGGATGGCCGGCTGGAGGGATGGATGGATGGCTGGATGGATGGCTGGATGGATGGATGGCTGGATGGATGGCTGACTGGAGGGTTGGAATAATGGATGGATGGCTGGACGGATGGCTGGATGGATGGCTGGATGGATGGCTGGCTGGTGGTATGGATGGATGGATGGATAGCTGGATGGAGGGATGGCTGGATGGTTGGCTGGCTGGAGGGATGGATGGATGGATGGATGGCTGGATGGATGGCTGGATGGAGGGATGGCTGGATGGCTGGCAGGCTGGAGGGATGGATGGCTGGATGGATGGCTGGATGGATGGATGGCTTAATGAATGGCTGGAAGGAGGGATGGATGGATGGATGGATGGCTGGTTGGATGGATGGATGGCTGGATGTATGGCTGGCTGGAGAGATGGATGAATGGTTGGATGGCTGGATGGATGGCTGGATGGATGGCTGGCGGGAGGGATGGATGGATGGATGGATGGCTGGACGGATGGCTGGATGGATGGATGGCTGGATGGATGGCTGGCTGGAGGGATGGATGGATGGATGGCTGGGTGGATGGATGGCCGAATGGATGGCTGGCTGAAGGGATGGATGGATGGATGGATTGCTGAATGGATGGCTGGATGGATGGATGGCTGGATGGATGGCTGGCTGGAGGGATGGATTAATGGGTGGATGGATGGCTGGATGGATGGCTGGCTGGGCGGATGGATTGATGGATGGATGGCTGGATGGATGGCTGGATGGATGGATGGATGGATGGCTGTCTGGCTGGAGGTATGGATGGATGGATGAATGGCTGGATGGATGGCTAGATGGAGAGATGGATGAATGCATGGATGGCTGGATGGATGGCTGGATGGAGGGATGGCTGGATGGATGGCTGGCTGG
This sequence comes from Scyliorhinus torazame, assembly GCF_047496885.1. Taxonomy (NCBI): domain Eukaryota; kingdom Metazoa; phylum Chordata; class Chondrichthyes; order Carcharhiniformes; family Scyliorhinidae; genus Scyliorhinus; species Scyliorhinus torazame. The sequence goes on from NW_027307961.1 coordinate 211,064, forward strand.
AGGGATGGATGGATGGATGGATGGCTGGATGGATGGCTGGATGGCTGGATGGATGGCTTGCTAGAGGGATGGATGGATGGATGGATGTATAGCTGGATGGATGGCTGGATGGATGGATGGCTGGATGAATGGCTGGCTGGAGGGATGGATGGATGGCAGGACGGATGGCTGGATGGATGGATGGCTGGATGGATGACTCGCTGGCGGGATGGATGGATGGATGGATGGATGGTTGGATCGCTGGATGGATGCATGGCTTGATGGATGGCTGGATGGATGGCTGGCTGGTGGGATGGATGGATGGATGGATGGATAGCTGGATGGAGGGATGGCTGGATGGTTGGCTGGCTGGAGGGATGGATGGATGGATTGATGGCTGGATGGATGGCTGGATGGAGGGATGGCTGGATGACTGGCTGGCTAGAGGGATGGATGGCTGGATGGATGGCTGGATGGATTGATGGCTTAATGACTGGCTGGAAGGAGGGATGGATGGATGGATGGATGGCTGGATGGATGGATGGATGGCTGGATGTATGGCTGGCTGGAGAGATGGAAGAATGGTGGATGGCTGGAATGATGGCTGAATGAATGGATGGCTGGATGGATGGCTTGCTGGAGGGATGGATGGTTGGATGGCTGGATGGATGGCTGAATGGATGGATGGCTGGATGAATGGCTGGCTGGAGGGATGGATGGATGGATGGATGGCTGGATGGATGGCTGGATGGATGGATGGCTGGTTGGATGACTGGCTGGAGGGATGGATGGATGGATGGATGGCTGGATGGGTGGCTGGATGGATGGATGGCTGGTTGGATGGCTGGCTGGAGGGAAGGATGGTTGGATGGATGGCTGGATGGAAGGCTGGATGGATGGCTAGATGGAGAGATGGATGAATGCATGGATGGCTGGATGGATGGCTGGATGGAGGGATGGCTGGATGGATGGATGGCTGGATGGATGGCTGGATGGATGGATGGCTGGATGGATAGCTCGCTGGAGGGATGGATGGATGGATGGCTGGAGGGATGGATTAATGGATGGATGGATGGATGGATGGCTGGATGGCTGGATGGATGGCTGGCTGGGCGGATGGATTGATGGATGGATGGCTGGATGGATGGCTGGATGGATGGATGGATGGATGGCTGGCTGGCTGGAGGTATGGATGGATGGATGAATGGCTGGATGGATGGCTGGATGGAGAGATGGCTCAATGCATGGATGGCTGGATGGATGGCTGGATGGAGGGATGGCTGGATGGATGGCTGGCTGGAGGGATGGATGGCTGGATGGATGTATGTCCGGATGGCTGGCTGGCTGGAGGGATGGATGGATGGCTGGATGGATGGATGGCTGGATGGATGGCTGGCTGGAGGGATGGATGGATGAATGGATGGCTCGATGGATGGCTGGATGGATGGATGGCTGGAT
>NW_027307961.1:215000-296000 GCF_047496885.1 Scyliorhinus torazame
CTTCCTGGGTCCGTATCCTTCTATTCCCATCCTAATGATATATTTGTCAAGATGCCCCTTAAATGTCCCTATCGTCCCTGCTTCCACTACCTCCTCCGGTAGTGAGTTCCAGGCACCCACTACCCTCTGCGTAAAAAACTTGCCTCGTACATCTACTCTAAACTTTGCCCCTCTCACCTTAAACCTATGCCCCCTAGTAATTGACCCCTCTACCCTGGGGAAAAGCCTCTGACTATCCACTCTGTCTATGCCCCTCATAATTTTGTATACCTCTATCAGGTCGCCCCTCAACCTCCTTCGTTCCAATGAGAACAAACCGAGTTTATTCAATCGCTCCTCATAGCTTATGCCCTCCATACCAGGCAACATTCTGGTAAATCTCTTCTGCACCCTCTCTAAAGCCTCCACATCCTTCTGGTAGTGTTGCGACCAGAATTGAACACCAAACTCCAAGTGTGGCCTAACTAAGGTTCTATACAGCTGCAACATGACTTGCCAATTCTTATACTCAATGCCCCGGCCAATGAAGGCAAGCATGCCGTATGCCTTCTTGACTACCTTCTCCACCTGTGTTGCCCCTTTCAATGACCTGTAGACCTGTTCTCCTAGATCTCTTTGACTTTCAATACTCTTGAGGGTTCTACCATTCACTGTATATTCCCTACCTGCATTAGCCCTTCCAAAATGCATTACCACACATTTGTCCGGATTAAACTCCATCTGCCATCTCTCCGCCCAAGTCTCCAGGCAATCTAAATCCTGCTGTATCCTCAGACAGTCCTCATCGCTATCCGCAATTCCACCAACCTTTGTGTCGTCTGCAAACTTACTAATCAGACCAGTTACATTTTCCTCCAAATCATTTATATATACTACAAAGAGCAAAGGTCCCAGCACTGATCCCTGTGGAACACCACTGGTCACAGCCCTCCAATGAGAAAAGCATCCCTCCATTGCTACCCTCTGCCTTCTATGGCCTAGCCAGTTCTGTATCCACCTTGCCAGTTCACCCCTGATCCCGAGTGACTTCACCTTTTGTACTAGTCTACCATGAGGGACCTTGTCAAAGGCCTTACTGAAGTCCATATAGACAACATCTACTGCCCTACCTGCATCAATCATCTTAGTGACCTCCTCGAAAAACTCTATCAAGTTAGTGAGACACGACCTTCCCTTCACAAAACCGTGCTGCCTCTCACTAATACGTCCATTTGCTTCCAAATGGGAGTAGATCCTGTCTCGAAGAATTCTCACCAGTAATTGCCCTACCACTGAAGTCAGGCTCACCGGCCTGTAGTTCCCGGGATTATCCTTGCTACCCTTCTTAAACAGAGGAACAACATTGGCTATTCTCCAGTCCTCCGGGACATCCCCTGAAGACAGCGAGGAGCCAAAGATTTCTGTCAAGGCCTCAGCAATTTCCTCTCCAGCCTCCTTCAGTATTCTGGGGTAGATCCCATAAATGGGGCAGATCCCATTGATGGATGGATGGCTGGATGGATTGCTGGATGGATGGACGATTGGCTGGAGGGATGGATGGATGGATGGTTGGCTGGATGGACGATTGGCTGGAGGGATGGATGGATGGATGGCTGGATGGATGGCAGGCTGGAGGGATGGATGGATGGATGGGTGGCAGGATGGATGGCTGGCTGGACGGATGGCTGGATGGATGGCTGGCTGGAGTGATGGATGGGTGGATGGTTGGATGGAAGGCTGGTTGGATGGATGGCTGGATGGATGGCTGGCTGGAGGGATGGAAGGATGGTGGATGGCTGGATGGATGGCTGGATGGATGGCTAGATGTCTGGATGGCTGGCTGGCTGGATGGATGGATGGATGGCTGGTTGGCTGGATGGATGGATGGATTGATAGATGGCTGGATGGATGGATGAATGGATGGCTGAATGGATGGCTGAATGGATGGCTGGATGGATGGCTGGATGGATGGATTGATGGATGGATGGCTGGATGGATTGCTGGATGGATGGATGGCTGGATGGATGGCTGGCTGGAGGGATGGTTGGTTGGATGGCTGGCTGGAGGGATGGATGGATGGTTGGCGGTTTGAACGCTGGATAGATGGATGGCTGGATGGATGGCTGGCTGGAGGGATGGATGGATGGATGGGTGGCTGGATGGATGGCTGGATGGATGGATGTCCGGATGGATGGCTGGCTGGAGGGATGGATGGATGGGTGGATGGATGGGTGGCTGGATGGATGGATGGCTGGATGGGTGGCTGGCTGGAGGGATGGATGGATGGATGGATGGCTCGATGGATGGCTGGATGGATGGATGGCTGGATGGATGGTTGGATGAAGTGATGGATGGATGGATGGATGGCTGGATGGATGGCTGGATGGATGGCTGGATGGATTGCTGGCTGGAGGAATGGATGGATTAATGGATGGCTGGACGGATGGCTGGATGGATGGAAGGCTGGATGGATGGCTGGCTGCAGGGATGGATGGATGGATGGATGGCTGAATGGATGGCTAGATCGATGGATGGATGGATGGATGGCTGGAGGGATGGAGTCATGGATGGATGTCTGGATGGATGGCTTGATGGAAGGATGGCTGGATGCATGGCTGGCTGGAGGGATGGATTGATGGATGGATGGCTGGATGGCTGGCTGGATGGGTGGCTGGCTGGAGGGATGGATGGATGGATGGATGGCTGGATGGATGGCTGGAAGGATGGATGGCTGAATGGATGGCTGGCTGGAGGGATGGATGGATGGATGGATGGCTGGATGGATGGCTGGACGGATGGATGGCTGGATGGATGGCTGGCTGGAGGGATGGATGGATGGATGGATGGCTGGATGGATGGCTGGATGGATGGATGGCTGGATGGATGGCTGGCTGAAGGAATGGATGGATGGTTGGCTGGCTGGAGTGATGGATGGATGGATGGATGACTGGATGGATGGCTGGCTGGAGGGATGCATGGATGGATGGATGGCTGGATGGACGGCTGGTTTGGATGGATGGCTTGATGGATGGCTGGCTGGAGGGATGGATTGATGGATGGATGGCTGGATGGATGGCTGGATGGATAGATGGCAGGATGGATGAATGGCTGGAGGGATGGATGGATGGCTGTATGGGGGGATGGCTTGATGGTTGGCTGGCTGGATGGATGGATGGATCGCTGGATGGATGGCTGGATGGAGGGATGGCTGGATGGATGGCTGGCTGGAGTGATGGATGGATGGCTGGATGGATGGCTGAATGGATGGATGGCTTAATGGCTGGCTGGCTGGAGGGATGGATGGATGGATGGATGGCTGGATGAATGGCTGAATGGATGGATGGCTGGATGTATGGCTGGCTGGAGAGATGGATGGATGGATGGATGGCTGGATGGATGGCTGGATGGAGGAATGGATGGATGGATGGCTGGCTAGAAGGGTGGATGGATGGATGGATGGCTGGATGGATGGCTGGATGGATGGACGGCTGGATGGATGGCTGGCTGAAAGGTTGGATGGATGGATGGATGGCTGGATGGATGGCTGGATGGATGGAAGGCTGGATGGATGGCTGGCTGAAGGAATGGATGGATGGATGGATGGATGGCTGGATGGATGGCTGGATGGATGGATGTCTGGATGGGTGGCGTAATGGATGGCTGGATGGATGGATGGCTGGAATGATATCTGGCTGGAGGGATGGATGGATGGATCGATGGCTGGATGGATGGCTGGATGGATGGATGGCTGGAGGGATAGGTGGATGGATGGATGGCTGGATGGAGCGATGACTGAATGGTTGGCTGGCTGGATGGCTGGACGGATGGATGGCTGGATGGATGGCTGGCTGGAGGGATGGATGGATGGATGGATGGCTGGATGGATGGCTGGATAGATGGATGGCTGGATGGATGGCTGGCTGGACGAATGGATGGATGGATGGATGGCTGGATTGATGGCTGGATGGATGGATGGCTGGATGGATGGCTGAATGGATGGCTGGATGGATGGATGGTTGGATGGATAGCTGGCTGGAGGGATGGATGGATGGATGGATGGTTGGATGGACGGCAGGATGGATGGATGGCTGGATGGGTGGCTGGCTGGAGGGTTGGATGGATGGATGGCTGGATGGATGGCTGTCTGGAGGAATGGATGGATGGATGGATGGCTGGATTGATGGCTGGATGGATGGAAGGCTGGATGGATGGCTGTATGGATGGCTGGATGGCTCGATGGATAGCTGGCTGGAGGGATGGATGGATGGTTGGATGGACGGCTGGATGGATGGGTGGCTGGATGGATGGCTGGCTGGAGGGATGGATTGATGAATGGATGGCTGGTTGGATGGCTGGATGGATGGATGGCTGGATGGATGGCTGGCTGGAGGGATGGATGGATGGATGGATGGCTGGTTGGACGGATGGCTGGATGGAGGGTTGGCTGGATGGTTGGCTGGCTGGAGGGATGGATGGATGGATGGATGGATGGATGGATGGCTGGATGGATGGCTGGCTGGAGGGATGGATGGATGGCTGGATGGACTGCTGGATGGATGGATGGCTGGATGGATGGCAGGCTGGAGGGATGGATTGATGGATGGATGGCTGGATCGATGGCTGGATGGATCTATGGCTGGATGGATGGCTGGCTGGAGGGATGGATGGATGGATGGCTGGATGGAGGGATGGCTGGATGGTTGGCTGGCTGGAGTGATGGATGGATGGATGGATGACTGGATGGATGGCTGGCTGGAGGGATGCATGGATGGATGGATGGCTGGATGGACGGCTGGTTTGGATGGATGGCTTGATGGATGGCTGGCTGGAGGGATGTATTGATGGTTGGATGGCTGGATGGATGGCTGGATGGATAGATGGCTGGATGGATGAATGGCTGGAGGGATGGATGGATGGCTGTATGGGGGGATGGCTGGATGGTTGGCTGGCTGGATGGATGGATGGATGGCTGGACGATGGATTGCTGGATGGATGGCTGTCTGGAGGGATGGATGGATGGCTGGATGGATGGCTGGATGGATGGATGGCTGGATGTATGGATGGTGGATGGATGGCTGGCTGGAGGGATGGATGGATGGATGGATGGCTGAATGGATGGCTGGCTGGAGGAATGGATGGATGGATGGATGGCTGAATGGATGGCTGGATGGATGGATGGCTGGATGGATGGCTGGGTGGAGGGATGGATGGATGGATGGATGGCTGGATGGACGGATGGATGGACGGATGGCTGGATGGATGGCTGGCTGGATGGATGGATTGATGGATGGATGGCTGGATGGATGGCTGGATGGATGGATGGCTGAATGGATGGCTGGCTGGAGGGATGGTTGGTTGGATGGCTGGCTGGAGGGATGGATGGATGGTTGGCGGTTTGAACGCTGGATAGATGGATGGCTGGATGGATGGCTGGCTGTAGGGATGGATGGATGGATGGGTGGCTGGATGGATGGCTGGATGGATGGATGTCCGGATGGATGGCTGGCTGGAGGGATGGATGGATGGGTGGATGGATGGGTGGCTGGATGGATGGATGGCTGGATGGATGGCTGGCTGGAGGGATGGATGGATGGATGGATGGCTCGATGGATGGCTGGATGGATGGATGGCTGGATGGATGGTTGGATGAAGTGATGGATGGATGGATGGATGGCTGGATGGATGGCTGGATGGATGGCTGGATGGATTGCTGGCTGGAGGAATGGATGGATTAATGGATGGCTGGACGGATGGCTGGATGGATGGAAGGCTGGATGGATGGCTGGCTGCAGGGATGGATGGATGGATGGATGGCTGAATGGATGGCTAGATCGATGGATGGATGGATGGATGGCTGGAGGGATGGAGTCATGGATGGATGTCTGGATGGATGGCTTGATGGAAGGATGGCTGGAAGCATGGCTGGCTGGAGGGATGGATTGATGGATGGATGGCTGGATGGCTGGCTGGATGGGTGGCTGGCTGGAGGGATGGATGGATGGATGGATGGCTGGATGGATGGCTGGAAGGATGGATGGCTGGATGCATGGCTGGCTGGAGGGATGGATGGATGGATGGATGGCTGGATGGATGGCTGGACGGATGGATGGCTGGATGGATGGCTGGCTGGAGGGATGGATGGATGGATGGATGGCTGGATGGATGGCTGGATGGATGGATGGCTGGATGGATGGCTGGCTGAAGGAATGGATGGATGGTTGGCTGGCTGGAGTGATGGATGGATGGATGGATGACTGGATGGATGGCTGGCTGGAGGGATGCATGGATGGATGGATGGCTGGATGGACGGCTGGTTTGGATGGATGGCTTGATGGATGGCTGGCTGGAGGGATGGATTGATGGATGGATGGATGGATGGATGGCTGGATGGATGGCTGGATGGATAGATGGCAGGATGGATGAATGGCTGGAGGGATGGATGGATGGCTGTATGGGGGGATGGCTTGATGGTTGGCTGGCTGGATGGATGGATGGATGGATGGATCGCTGGATGGATGGCTGGATGGAGGGATGGCTGGATGGATGGCTGGCTGGAGTGATGGATGGATGGCTGGATGGATGGCTGAATGGATGGATGGCTTAATGGCTGGCTGGCTGGAGGGATGGATGGATGGATGGATGGCTGAATGGATGGCTGGATGGATGGATGGCTGGATGGATGGCTGGGTGGAGGGATGGATGGATGGATGGATGGCTGGATGGACGGATGGATGGACGGATGGCTGGATGGATGGCTGGCTGGATGGATGGATTGATGGATGGATGGCTGGATGGATGGCTGGATGGATGGATGGCTGAATGGATGGCTGGCTGGAGGGATGGTTGGTTGGATGGCTGGCTGGAGGGATGGATGGATGGTTGGCGGTTTGAACGCTGGATAGATGGATGGCTGGATGGATGGCTGGCTGTAGGGATGGATGGATGGATGGGTGGCTGGATGGATGGCTGGATGGATGGATGTCCGGATGGATGGCTGGCTGGAGGGATGGATGGATGGGTGGATGGATGGGTGGCTGGATGGATGGATGGCTGGATGGATGGCTGGCTGGAGGGATGGATGGATGGATGGATGGCTCGATGGATGGCTGGATGGATGGATGGCTGGATGGATGGTTGGATGAAGTGATGGATGGATGGATGGATGGCTGGATGGATGGCTGGATGGATGGCTGGATGGATTGCTGGCTGGAGGAATGGATGGATTAATGGATGGCTGGACGGATGGCTGGATGGATGGAAGGCTGGATGGATGGCTGGCTGCAGGGATGGATGGATGGATGGATGGCTGAATGGATGGCTAGATCGATGGATGGATGGATGGATGGCTGGAGGGATGGAGTCATGGATGGATGTCTGGATGGATGGCTTGATGGAAGGATGGCTGGAAGCATGGCTGGCTGGAGGGATGGATTGATGGATGGATGGCTGGATGGCTGGCTGGATGGGTGGCTGGCTGGAGGGATGGATGGATGGATGGATGGCTGGATGGATGGCTGGAAGGATGGATGGCTGGATGCATGGCTGGCTGGAGGGATGGATGGATGGATGGATGGCTGGATGGATGGCTGGACGGATGGATGGCTGGATGGATGGCTGGCTGGAGGGATGGATGGATGGATGGATGGCTGGATGGATGGCTGGATGGATGGATGGCTGGATGGATGGCTGGCTGAAGGAATGGATGGATGGTTGGCTGGCTGGAGTGATGGATGGATGGATGGATGACTGGATGGATGGCTGGCTGGAGGGATGCATGGATGGATGGATGGCTGGATGGACGGCTGGTTTGGATGGATGGCTTGATGGATGGCTGGCTGGAGGGATGGATTGATGGATGGATGGCTGGATGGATGGCTGGATGGATAGATGGCAGGATGGATGAATGGCTGGAGGGATGGATGGATGGCTGTATGGGGGGATGGCTTGATGGTTGGCTGGCTGGATGGATGGATGGATGGATGGATCGCTGGATGGATGGCTGGATGGAGGGATGGCTGGATGGATGGCTGGCTGGAGTGATGGATGGATGGCTGGATGGATGGCTGAATGGATGGATGGCTTAATGGCTGGCTGGCTGGAGGGATGGATGGATGGATGGATGGCTGGATGAATGGCTGAATGGATGGATGGCTGGATGTATGGCTGGCTGGAGAGATGGATGGATGGATGGATGGCTGGATGGATGGCTGGATGGAGGAATGGATGGATGGATGGCTGGCTAGAAGGGTGGATGGATGGATGGATGGCTGGATGGATGGCTGGATGGATGGACGGCTGGATGGATGGCTGGCTGAAAGGTTGGATGGATGGATGGATGGCTGGATGGATGGCTGGATGGATGGAAGGCTGGATGGATGGCTGGCTGAAGGAATGGATGGATGGATGGATGGCTGGATGGATGGCTGGATGGATGGATGTCTGGATGGGTGGCGTAATGGATGGCTGGATGGATGGATGGCTGGAATGATATCTGGCTGGAGGGATGGATGGATGGATCGATGGCTGGATGGATGGCTGGATGGATGGATGGCTGGAGGGATAGGTGGATGGATGGATGGCTGGATGGAGCGATGACTGAATGGTTGGCTGGCTGGATGGCTGGACGGATGGATGGCTGGATGAATGGCTGGCTGGAGGGATGGATGGATGGATGGCTGGATGGATGGATGGCTGGATGGATGGCTGGATAGATGGATGGCTGGATGGATGGCTGGCTGGACGAATGGATGGATGGATGGATGGCTGGATTGATGGCTGGATGGATGGATGGCTGGATGGATGGCTGAATGGATGGCTGGATGGATGGATGGTTGGGTGGATAGCTGGCTGGAGGGATGGATGGATGGATGGATGGTTGGATGGACGGCAGGATGGAGCGATGACTGAATGGTTGGCTGGCTGGATGGCTGGACGGATGGATGGCTGGATGAATGGCTGGCTGGAGGGATGGATGGATGGATGGCTGGATGGATGGCTGGATAGATGGATGGCTGGATGGATGGCTGGCTGGACGAATGGATGGATGGATGGATGGCTGGATTGATGGCTGGATGGATGGATGGCTGGATGGATGGCTGAATGGATGGCTGGATGGATGGATGGTTGGGTGGATAGCTGGCTGGAGGGATGGATGGATGGATGGATGGTTGGATGGACGGCAGGATGGATGGATGGCTGGATGGGTGGCTGGCTGGAGGGTTGGATGGATGGATGGCTGGATGGATGGCTGTCTGGAGGAATGGATGGATGGATGGATGGCTGGATTGATGGCTGGATGGATGGATGGCTGGATGGATGGCTGTATGGATGGCTGGATGGATGGATGGCTCGATGGATAGCTTGCTGGAGGGATGGATGGATGGATGGATGGTTGGATGGACGGCTGGATGGGTGGGTGGCTGGATGGATGGCTGGCTGGAGGGATGGATTGATGAATGGATGGCTGGTTGGATGGCTGGATGGATGGATGGCTGGATGGATGGCTGGCTGGAGGGATGGATGGATGGATGGCTGGTTGGACGGATGGCTGGATGGAGGGTTGGCTGGATGGTTGGCTGACTGGAGGGATGGATGGATGGATGGATGGATGGATGGATGGATGGCTGGATGGATGGCTGGCTGGAGGGATGGATGGATGGCTGGATGGACTGCTGGATGGATGGATGGCTGGATGGATGGCAGGCTGGAGGGATGGATTGATGGATGGATGGCTGGATCGATGGCTGGATGGATCTATGGCTGGATGGATGGCTGGCTGGAGGGATGGATGGATGGATGGCTGGATGGAGGGATGGCTGGATGGTTGGCTGGCTGGAGTGATGGATGGATGGATGGATGACTGGATGGATGGCTGGCTGGAGGGATGCATGGATGGATGGATGGCTGGATGGACGGCTGGTTTGGATGGATGGCTTGATGGATGGCTGGCTGGAGGGATGTATTGATGGTTGGATGGCTGGATGGATGGCTGGATGGATAGATGGCTGGATGGATGAATGGCTGGAGGGATGGATGGATGGATGGATGGCTGTATGGGGGGATGGCTGGATGGTTGGCTGGCTGGATGGATGGATGGATGGCTGAACGATGGATTGCTGGATGGATGGCTGTCTGGAGGGATGGATGGATGGCTGGATGGATGGCTGGATGGATGGATGGCTGGATGGATGGATGGTGGATGGATGGCTGGCTGGAGGGATGGATGGATGGATGGATGGCTGAATGGATGGCTGGCTGGAGGGATGGATGGATGGATGGATGTCTGAATGGATGGCTGGATGGATGGATGGCTGGATGGATGGCTGGGTGGAGGGATGGATGGATGGATGGATGGCTGGATGGACGGATGGATGGACGGATGGCTGGATGGATGGCTGGCTGGAGGGATGGATTGATGGATGGATGGCTGGATGGATGGCTGGATGGATGGATGGCTGAATGGATGGCTGGCTGGAGGGATGGATGGATGAATGGATGGCTGGATGGAAGGATGGCTGGATGGTTGGCTGGCTGGATGGATGTCTGGATGGAGGGATGGCTGGATGGATGGATGGCTGGAGGAATGGATGGATGGATGGATGGCTGGATGGATGGCTGGATGGATGGATGGCTTAATGACTGGCTGGCTGAATGGATGGATGGATGGATGGATGGCTGAATGGATGGCTGGATGAATGGATGTCTGCATGTATGGCTGGCTGGAGGGATGGATGGATGGATGGATGGCTGGTTGGATGGCTGGAAAGAGGGATGGCTGGATGGATGGCTGGCTGGAGGGATGGATGGATGAATGGATGGCTGGATGGATGGCTGAATGGATGGATGGCTGGATGGATGGCTGGCTGGTGGGATGGATGGATGGATGGATGGATGGATGGATGGATGGATGGATGGATGGATGGATGGCTGAATGGATGGATGGCTGGATGAATGGCTGGCTGGAGGGATGGATGGATGGATGGATGGCTGGATGGATGTCTGGATGGATGGATGGCTGGAAGGATGACTGGCTGGAGGGATGGATGAATGGATGGATGGCTGGATGGATGGCTGGATGGATGGATGGCTCGATGGATGGCTGGCTGGAGGGATGGATGGATGGCTGGATGGATGGCTGGATGGATGGAAGCCTGGATGGATGGCTCGCTGGAGGGATGGATGGATGGATGGATGGCTGGATGGATGGCTGAATGGATGGATGGCTGGATGGATGGCTGGCAGGAGGGATGGATGGATGGATGGATGGCTGGATGGATGGCTGGATGGATGGTTGGCTGGAGGGATGGATGAATGGATGGCTGGATGGATGGATGGCCGAATGGTTGGCTGGCTGGAGGGATGGATGGATGGATGGATGGCTGAATGGATGGCTGGATGGCTGGCAGGATGGATGGATGGCTGGATCGATGGCTGGCTGGATGGATGGATTGATGGATGGATGGCTGGATGGATGGCTGGATGGATGGATGGCTGGATGGATGGCAGGCTGAAGGGATGGATGGATGGATGGATGGCTGGATGGACGGCTGGATGGATGGATGGCTGGATGGATGGCTGGCTGGAGGGATGGATTGATGGATGGATGGCTGGATTGATGGCTGGCTGGTGGGATGAATGGATGGCTAGATGGAGTGATGGCTGGATGGTTGGTTGGCTGGAGGGATGGATGGATGGATGGATGACTGGATGGATGGCTGGATGGAGGGATGGCTGGATGGATGGCTGGCTGGAGGGATGGATGGCTGGATGGATGGCTGAATGGATGGCTGGTTATATGGATGGCTTAATGACTGGCTGGCTGGAGGAGGAGGCGTGGGCCTTTGTTCAGGCCGAGAAGCTGGACACAGACTGAGGGTCACAGACTGAGGGTCGGGATGGGCGATTGGGGACTGCGGTGGATATGTTATGCCTATTTTTGGTTCGGGGCGGGTGGGGGGGCCTTTGCATTATTTTGGGTTTGTTTTTCTCTGTGTTTTTCTCTTTCGGGTTGGGGAGGGAGGATGGGGCGGGTTGGGCACTGTTTTGGTTGGTGGCGGGGCCTGATAGGTGGAGAGCGCGGGATTTTTTCCCGCTCCGAAGACTGTGGGGGGGGGGGGCGAGACCGGGGCGGGGAAGCGAGGATTGTTTCCCGCGCTTAGAACGGAGGGGGAGAGCCTGTGAATGGGGAGCGGGAGAGGAGGGTGTGCCACACAATGGGAGGAGTCGAAGGGGAGGTGGGAGTGGCCGGGGTCAGCTGACTTGCGGAAGTGCAATGGGGGGAGTAAACCAGCTAGGATGGGTTCTAGCCGGTGGGGGGGTGAGGGGGAATCGAGTTGCTGCTGCTAAGATCAAGGAGGAGCTGGAGCGAGTGGGGTGGGTCAAGACGGGGGTATGCCGCTGTGAGGAACGGGCCGGGTGTGGGGTGCGGGCACGTGGCTGGCCGAGGAAGGGTCATGGCTAGTCGGCGGGGGAGATGGGCGGGTAGCCCCCTGATCCGGCTGATAACCTGGAATGTAAGGAGACTGCATGGGCTGGTTAAGCGGGCCCGCGTATTCGCGCACCTGAAGGGGCTCAAGGCGGATGTTGTTATGCTCTAGTTGACACACCTGAAGGTGGCAGACCAGGTAAGACTGAGGAACGGGTGGGTAGGTCAGGTGTTTCACTCGGGTCTAGATGCCAAAAATCAAGGGGTGGCGATCTTGGTGGGAAAGAAGGTGTTATTCGAGGCGTCGAGCATTGTGGCAGATAATGGCGGTAGGTACATAATGGTAAGTGGTAAGTTGCAGGGAGAGAGGGTGGTACTGGTCAATGTGTATGCTCCGAACTGGGACGATGCGGGTTTTGTGCGGTGTATGTTGGGTCGGATCCCAGATTTGGAAGTGGGGGGCCTGATAATGGGGGGAGACTTTAACACGGTGTTGGATCCGGCACTGGATCGCTCCAGGTCTAGGACGGGTAGGAAGCCGGCGGGGGCTAGAGTGTTGAGGGGATTATGGACCAAATGGGAGGGGTAGAACCTTGGAGATTTGCAAGGCCGGGGGCTAGGGAATTTTCATTCTTCTCATGTCCATAAGGCTTATTCTCGAATCGACTTTTTCATTTTGAGTAGGGCGCTGATAGCGAGAGTAGAGGATACCGAGTATTCGGCAATAGCCATTTCGGACCACGCCCCGCATTGGGTGGACTTGGAGATGGGGGAGGAGAGGGACCAGCGCCCACTGTGGCGCTTGGAGGTGGCGCTGTTGGCGGACGAGGAAGTGAGCGAGCGGGTCCGAGGAAGTATGGGAGGTACTTGGAGACCATGACAACGGGGAGGTCCGAGTGGGGATGGTATGGGAGGCACTGAAGGCGGTGGGGAGGAGAGAGCTGATCTCCATCAGGGCCCACAAGGCGGAGGGAGCGGGGGGAGAGGGAGAGGCTGGTGGGGGAGATGGTGAGGGTAGAAGGAGGTATGCGGAAGAACCTGAGGAAGGATTGTTGAGGAAGAGGCGCAGCCTCCAGGCCGAATTCGACCTGGTGACCACCAGGAAGGCGGTGGTGCAGTGGAGGAAGGCCCAGGGGGCGGTCTACGAGTATGGGGAAAAGGCAAGCCGGATGCTGGCGCATCTGCTTCGGAAGCGGGACGCAGCTAGGTAGATCGGGGGAGTTAAGGACAGGGTGCAGAGTGGAGTTGGCATCAATGGGGTCTTCAGGGACTTCGAACATAGAACATAGAACGATACAGCGCAGTACAGGCCCTTCGGCCCACGATGTTGCACCGAAACAAAAGCCATCTAACCTACACTATGCCATTATCATCCATATGTTTATCCAATAAACTTTTAAATGCGGGGGGACTTCTACGAGAAATTGTACCGATCTGAGCCCCCACGGGAGGAGGGAGGGATGGGCCGTTTCCTGGACCAATTGAGGTTTCCAAAGGTGGAAGAGGGACTGGGGGCCCCGATTGGGCTGGAGGAGCTGATCAAAGGGATAGGAAGCATGCAGGCGGGGAAGGCACCGGGGCCGGACGGTTTCACGGTCGACTCCTACGAAAAATATATGGACCTGTTGGGCCCGCTGTTAGTTAGGACCTTCAATGAGGCAAGGGAGGGAGCTTTACCCCCGACGATGTCCCGGGCACTGATGGATGGATGGCTGGATGGATGGCTGGATGGATGGATGGCTGGATGGATGGCTGGCTGGAGGGATGGAAGGATGGATGAATGGCTGGATGGAGGGATGTCTGGATGTAGGGTTGGCTGGATGGTTGGCTGGCTGGCGGGATGGGTGGATGGATGGATGGCTGGATGGATGGCTGGCTGGAGCGATGGATGGATGGCTGGATGGACGGCTGGATGGATGGATGGCTGGATGGATGGCTGGCTGGAGGGATGGATTGATGGATGGATGGCTGGATGGATGGCTGGATGGATGGATGGCTGGATGGATGGCTGGCTGGAGGGATGGATGGATGGATGGCTGGATGGAGGGATGGCTGGATGGTTGGCTGGCTGGAGGGATGGATGGATGGATGGATGGCTGGATGGATGGGTGGCTGGAAGGATGCATGGATGGATGGATGGCTGGATGGAGGGATGGCTGGATGGTTGGCTGCCTGAATGGATGGATGGATGGATGGATGGATGGATGGCTGGATGGAGGGATGGCTGGATGGATGGCTGGCTGGAGGGATGGATGGATGGCTGGATGGATTGCTGGATGGATGGATGGCTTAATGGCTGGCTGAGGGGATGGATGGATGGATGGATGGCTGGATGAATGGCTGAATGGATGGATGGCTGGATGTATGGCTGGCTGGAGAGATGGATGGATGGATGGATGGCTGGATGGATGGCTGGATGGAGGAATGGCTGGATGGCTGGCTGGCTAGAGGGATGGATGGATGGATGGATGGCTGGATGGATGGCTGGATGGATGGATGGCTGGCTGGAGGGTTGGATGGATGGATGGATGGCTGGATGGATGGCTTAATGGATGGATGGCTGGATAAAAGGCTGGCTGGAGGAATGGATGGATGGATGGCTGGATGGATGGTTGGTTGGATGGATGGCTGGATGGATGACTGGCTGGAGGGATAGATGGATGGATCGGTGGCTGTATGGATTGCTGGATGGATGGATGGATGGACGGATGGCTGGATGGAATTGCTGGCTGGAGGGATGGATGGGTGGCTGGATGGCTGGCTGGATGGATGGATGGCTGGATGGATGGCTGGCTTGAGGGATGGATGGATGGCTGGATGGCTGGCTGGACGGATGGATTGCTGGTTGAATGGCTTGCTGGAGGGATGGATGGATGGCTGGATTGATGGCTGGATGAATGGATGGCTGGATGGATGGCTGGCTGGAGGAATGGATGGATGGCTGGCTGGAGTGTTGTATGGATGGATGGATGGCTGGATGGACGGCTGGATGGATGGATGGCTGGATGGATGGCTGGCTGGAGGGATGGATTGATGGATGGATGGCTGGATGGATGGCTGGATGGATGGATGGCTGGTTGGCTGGCTGGCTGGAGGGATGGATGGATGGATGGATGGCTGGATGGAGGGATGGATGGATGATTGGCTGGCTGGATGGATGGATGGATGGCTGGATGGATGTCTGGATGGAGGGATGGCTGGATGGATGGCTGGCTTGAGGGATGGATGGATGGATGGATGGCTGGGTGGATGGCTGGATGGTTGGATGCCGGGATGGATGGATGGCTGGAGGGATGGATGGATGGATGCATGGCTGGATGGATGGCTGAATGGATGGATGGCTGGATGAATGGCTGGCTGGAGGGATGGATGGATGGATGGCTGGATGGATGGCTGGATGGATGGCTGGATGGATGACTGGCTGGAGGGATGGATGGATGGATGGATGGCTGGATGGATGGCTGGATGGATGGATGGCTGGATGGATGGCTGGCTGGAGGGATGGATGGATGGATGGATGGCTGGATGGATGGCTGGATGGTTGGATGCCTGGATGGATGGCTGGCTGAAGGGATGGATGGAAGGATTGATGGCTGGATGGATGGCTGGATGGATGGATGGCTGGATGGATGGCTGGCAGGAGGGATGGATGGATGGATGGATGGCTGGATGGATGGCTAAAAGGATGGCTAGCTGGAGGGATGGATGAATGGATGGCTGGATGGATGGATGGCCGAATGTTTGGATGGCTGGAGGGATGGATGGATGGATAGATGGCTGAATGGATGGCTGGATGGATGGCAGGATGGATGGATGGCTGGATGGATGGCTGGCTGGATGGATCGATTGATGGATGGAAGGCTGGATTGATGGCTGGATGGATGGATGGTGGATGGATGGCAGGCTGAAGGGATGGATGGATGGATGGATGGCTGGATGGACGCCGTGATGGATGGATGGCTGGGTGATTGGCTGGCTGGAGGGATGGTTTGATGGATGGATGGCTGGATGGATAGCTGGATCGATGGCTGGATGGATGGCTGGCTGGAGGGATGGATGGATGGATGGATGGCTGGATGGAGGGATGGCTGCATGGTTGGCTATCTGGAGGGATGGATGGATGGATGGATGGATGGCTGGATGGATGGCTGGATGGAGGGATGGCTGGATGGATGGGTGGCTGGAGAGATGGATGGCTGGATGGATGGATGAGTGGTTGGATGGCTTAATGACTGGCTGGCTGGAGGGATGGATGGATGGCTGGATGGATGGCTGGATGGATGGATGGCTGGATGTATGGCTGGCTGGAGAGATGGATGAATGGTTGGATGTCTGGATGGAAGGCTGGATGGAGGGATGGCTGGATGGATGGCTGGCTGGAGGGATGGATGGATGGATGGATGGCTGGATGGATGGATGGATGGATGGCTGGATGGATGACTGGCTGGAGGGATGGATGGATGGATGGATGGCTGGATGGATGGCTGGATGAATGGATGTCTGGATGGATGGCTGGCTGGAGGGATGGACGGATGGATGGCTGGCTGGATGGATGGCTGGATGGATGGATGCCTGGATGGATTGCTGGCTTTAGGGATGGATGGATGGATGAATGGCTTGATGGATGGCTGGATGGATGGATGGCTGGATGGATGGCTGGCAGGAGGGATGGATGGATGGATGGATGGCTGGGTGGATGGATGGATGGATAGATGGCTGGCTGGAGGGATGGATGAATGGGTGGCTGGATGGATGGATGGCCGAATGGTTGGCTGGCTGGAGGGATGGATGGATGGCTGAATGGATGGCTGGATGGATGGCAGGATGGATCGATGACTGGATGGATGGCTGGCTGGATGGATGGATTGATGGATGGACGGCTGGATGGATGGCTGGATGGATGGATGGCTGGATGGTTGGCAGGTTGAAGGGATGGATGGATGGATGGATGGCTGGATGGACGGCTGGATGGATGGATGGCTGGATGGATGGCTGGCTGGATGGATGGATTGATGGATGGATGGCTGGATGGATGGTTGGATGGATGGATGGCTGGATGGATGACTGGCTGGAGGGATGGATGGATGGATCGGTGGCTGTATGGATTGCTGGATGGATGCCTGGATGGACGGATGGCTGGATGGAATTGTTGGCTGGAGGGATGGATGGATGGCTGGATAGCTGGCTGGATGGATGGATGGCTGGATGGATGGCTGGCTTGAGGGATGGATGGATGGCTGGATGGCTGGCTGGACGGATGGATTGCTGGTTGGATGGCTTGCTGGAGGGATGGATGGATGGCTGGATTGATGGCTGGATGAATGGATGGCTGGATGGATGGCTCGCTGGAGGAATGGATGGATGGATGGCTGGATGGATGGCTGGATGGATGGATGGCTGGATGGATGGATGGCTGGAGGGATGGATGGATGGATGGATGGCTGAATGGATGGCTGGAATGATGGATGACTGGATGGATGGCTGGCTGGAGTGTTGTATGGATGGATGGATGGCTGGATGGACGGCTGGATGGATGGATGGCTGGATGGATGGCTGGCTGGAGGGATGGATTGATGGATGGATGGCTGGATGGATGGCTGGATGGATGGATGGCTGGATGGCTGGCTGGCTGGAGGGATGGATGGATGGATGGATGGCTGGATGGAGGGATGGCTGGATGATTGGTTGGCTGGATGGATGGATGGATGGATGGATGGCTGGATGGATGTCTGGATGGAGGGATGGCTGGATGGATGGCTGGCTGGAGGGATGGATGGATGGATGGATGGCTGGGTGGATGGCTGGATGGTTGGATGCCTGGATGGATGGCTGGCTGGAGGGATGGATGGATGGATGCATGGCTGGATGGATGGCTGAATGGATGGATGGCTGGATGAATGGCTGGCTGGAGGGATGGATGGATGGATGGCTGGATGGATGGCTGGATGGATGGCTGGATGGATGACCGGCTGGAGGGATGGATGGATGGATCGATGGCTGGATGGAAGGCTGGATGGATGGATGGCTGGATAGATGGCTGGCTGAAGGGATGGATGGAAGGATGGATGGCTGGATGGATGGCTGGATGGATGGATGGCTGGATGGATGGCTGGCAGGAGGGATGGATGGATGGATGGATGGCTGGATGGATGGCTAAAAGGATGGCTGGCTGGAGGGATGGATGAATGGATGGCTGGATGGATGGATGGCCGAATGGTTGGCTGGCTGGAGGGATGGATGGATGGATGGCAGGATGGATGGATGGCTGGATGGATGGCTGGCTGGATGGATCGATTGATGGATGGATGGCTGGATGGATGGCTGGATGGATGGATGGCTGGATGGATGGCAGGCTGAAGGGATGGGTGGATGGATGGATGGCTGGATGGACGGCTGGATGGATGGATGGCTGGGTGATTGGCTGGCTGGAGGGATGGATTGATGGATGGATGGCTGGATGGATAGCTGGATCGATGGCTGGATGGATGGCTGGCTGGAGATATGGATGGATGGTTGGATGGCTGGATGGAGGGATGGCTGCATGGTTGGCTATCTGGAGGGATGGATGGATGGATGGATGGATGGCTGGATGGATGGCTGGATGGAGGGATGGCTGGATGGATGGGTGGCTGGCGAGATGGATGGCTGGATGGATGGATGAGTGGTTGGATGGCTTAATGACTGGCTGGCTGGAGGGATGGATGGATGGCTGGATGGATGGCTGGATGGATGGATGGCTGGATGTATGGCTGGCTGGAGAGATGGATGAATGGTTGGATGTCTGGATGGATGGATGGATGGAGGGATGGCTGGATGGATGGCTGGCTGGAGGGATGGATGGATGGATGGATGGCTGGATGGATGGATGGATGGATGGCTGGATGGATGATT
This sequence comes from Scyliorhinus torazame, assembly GCF_047496885.1. Taxonomy (NCBI): domain Eukaryota; kingdom Metazoa; phylum Chordata; class Chondrichthyes; order Carcharhiniformes; family Scyliorhinidae; genus Scyliorhinus; species Scyliorhinus torazame. The sequence continues at coordinate 234,295 of NW_027307961.1, forward strand.
GGCTGGAGGGATGGATGGATGGATGGATGGCTGGATGGATGGCTGGATGAATGGATGTCTGGATGGATGGCTGGCTGGAGGGATGGATGGATGGATGGCTGGCTGGATGGATGGCTGGATGGATGGATGCCTGGATGGATGGCTGGCTTTAGGGATGGATGGATGGATGGATGGCTTGATGGATGGCTGGATGGATGGATGGCTGGATGGATGGCTGGCAGGAGGGATGGATGGATGGATGGATGGCTGGATGGATGGCTGGATGGATGGCTGGCTGGAGGGATGGATGAATGGATGGCTGGATGGAAGGATGGCCGAATGGTTGGCTGGCTGGAGGGATGGATGGATGGCTGAATGGATGGCTGGATGGATGGCAGGATGGATGGATGGCTGGATGGATGGATGGCTGGCTGGATGGATTGATGGATGGATGGCTGGATGGATGACTGGATGGATGGATGGCTGGATGGTTGGCAGGTTGAAGGGATGGATGGATGGATGGATGGATGGCTGGATGGACGGCTGGATGGATGGATGACTGGATGGATTGCTGGCTGGAGGGATGGATTGATGGATGGATGGCTGGATGTATAGCTGGATGGATGGCTGGATGGATGGCTGACTGGTGGGATGGATGGATGGCTGGATGGAGGGATGGCTGGATGGTTGGCTGGCTGGAGGGATGGGTGGATGGATTGATGGATGGCTGGATGGAGGGATGGCTGGATGGATGGCTGGCTGGAGGATGGATGGCTGGATGGATGGCTGGATGGATGGCTGGATGGTTGGAAGGCTTAATGACTGGCTGGCTGGAGGGATGGATGGATGGATGAATGGCTGGATGGATGGCTGGATGGATGGATGTATGGCTGGCTGGAGAGATGGAGGAATGGTTGGATGGCTGGATGGATGGCTGGATGGAGGGATGGCTGCATGGATGGCTGGCTGGAGGGATGGATGGATGGATGGAAGGCGGGATGGATGGCTGGATGGATGGATGGCTTGATGGATGGCTTGCTGGAGGGATGGATGGATGGATGGCTGGATGGATGGCTGAATGGATGGATGGCTGGATGAATGGCTGGCTGGAGGGATGGATGGATGGATGGCTGGACGATGGCTGGATGGATGGATGGCTGGATGTATGACTGGCTGGAGGGATGGATGGATGGATGGATGGCTGGATGGGAGGCTGAATTGTTGGATGGCTGGATGGATGGCTGGCTGGAAGGAAGGGTTGATGGATGGATGGCTGGATGGATGGCTGGATGGATGGATGGCTGGATGGATGGCTGGCTGTAGGGTCGGATGGATGGATGAATGGCTGGATGGATGGTTGGATGGATGGATGGCTGGATGGATGGCTGGATGGATGGATGCCTGGATGGATGGCTGGCTGGAGGGATGGATGGATGGATGGCTTAATGGATGGATGGCCGAATGGATGGTTGGCTGAAGGGATGGATGGATGGATGGATGGCTAAAAGGATGGCTGGATGGATGGATGGCTGGATGGATGGCTTGCAGGAGGGATGGATGAATGAATGGATGGCTGGATGGATGTCTGGATGACTGGATGGCTGGATGGATGGCTGGCTGGGCTTGTGGATTGCTAGATGGATGGCTGGATGGATGGCTGGATGGATGGATGGATGGATGGCTGGCTGGATGGAGGTATGGATGGATGGCTGGCTGGAGGTATGGATGGAGGGATGAATGGCTGGATGGATGGCTGGATGGAGAGATGGATGAATGCATGGATGGCTGGATGGATGACTGGATGGAGGGATGGCTGGATGGATGGCTGGCTGGAGTGATGGATGGATGGACGGATGGCTGGATGGATGGCTGGATTGATGGATGGCTGGATGGATGGCTTGCTGGAGGGATGGATGGATGGATGGATGGCTGGTTGGATGGATGGATGGATGGCTGGATGAATGGCTGGCTGGAGGGATGGATGGATGGATGGATGGCTGGATGGATGGCTGGATGGATGGCTGGATGGATGGATGGCTGGATGGATGACTCGCTGGCGGGATGGATGGATGGATGGATGTCTGGATGGATGGCTGAATTGATGGATGGCTGGATAGATGGCTGGATGGATGGATGGATGGCTGGATGGATGGATGGCTGGATGGACGGATGGCTGGGTGGCCGGAAGGCTGGGTGGATGGATGGCTGGATGGATGGCTAGATGGATGGATGGTTGGATGGATGGCTGGATGGATGGATGGCTGGATGGATTGCTGGCTGGAGGAATGGATGGATGGATGGATGGCTGGATGGATGGCAGGATGGATTCATGGCAGGATGGCTGGCTGGCTGGACGGATGGATGAATGGATGGATGGCTGAATGGATGGCTGGATGGATGGATGGCTGGATGGATGGCTGGCTGGAGGGATGGATGGATGGATGGCTGGATGGACGGCTGGATGGATGGAGGGCTGGATGGATGGCTGGCTGGAGGGATGGATTGATGGATGGATGGCTGGATGGATGGCTGGATGGATGGATGGCTGGATGGATGGCTGGCTGGAGGGATGAATGGATGGATGGATGGAGGGATAGCTGGATGGTTGGCTGGCTGGAGGGATGGATGGATGGATGGATGGCTGGATGGATGTCTGGATGGAGGGATGGCTGGATGGATGGCTGGCTGGAGGGATGGATGGCTGAATGTATGGCTGGATGGATGGCTGGATGGATGGATGGCTTAATGACTGGCTGGCTGGAGGGATGGATGGATGGATGGAGGGCTGGATGAATGGCTGGATCGATGGATGGCTGGATGTATGGCTGGTTGGAGGGATGGATGGATGGATGGATGGATGGCTGGATGGATAGCTGGATAGAGGGATGGCTGGATAGATGGCTGGCTGGAGGGATGGATGGATGGATGGATGGCTGGATGGATAGCTGAATGGATAGATGGCTGGAGGAATGGCTGGCTGGAGGGATGGATGGATGAATGGATGGCTGGATGGATGGCTGGATGGATGGATGGCTGGATGGATGACTGGCTGGAGGGATGGATGGATGGATGGATGGCTGCATGGATGGCTGGATGGATGAATGGCTGGATGGATGGCTGGCTGGAGGGATGGATGGATGGATGGATGGCTGGATGGATAGCTGGATGGATGGATGCCTGGATGGATGGATGGCTGGAGGGATGGATGGATGGATGGCTGGATGGATGGCTGGATGGATGGATGGCTGGATGGATGGATGGCTGGATGGACGGCTTGATGGATGGCTGGCTGGTGCGATGGATGAATGGATGGCTGAATGGATGGATGGCCGAATGGTTGGCTGGCTGGAGTGAAGGATGGATGGATGGATGGCTGAATGGATGGCTGGATGGATGGCAGGATGGATGGATGGCTGGATGGATGGCTGGCTGGATGGATGGATTGATGGATGGATGGCTGGATGGATGGCTGGATGGATGGATGGCTGGATGGATGGCAGGCTGAAGGGATGGATGGATGAATGGATGGCTGGATGGACGGCTGGATGGATGGATGGCTGGACGGATGGGTGGCTTAAGGGATGGATTGAAGAATGGATGGCTGGATGGATAGCTGGATGGATGGCTGGATGGATGGCTGGCTGGTGGGATGGATGGATGGATGGCTGGATGGAGGGATGGCTGGATGGTTGGCTGGCTGGAGGGATCGATGGATGGATGGATGGCTGGATGGATGGCTGGAAGGAGGGATGGCTGGACGGATGGCTGGCTTAAGGGATGGATTGATGGATGGATGGCTGGATTGTTAGCTGGATGGATGGCTGGATGGATGGCTGACTGGTGGGATGGATGGATGGATGGCTGGATGGAGGGATGGCTGGATGGTTGGCTGGCTGGAGGGATCGATGGATGGCTGGATGGATGGCTGGAAGGAGGGATGGCTGGATGGATGGCTGGCTGGAGGGATGGATGGCTGGATGGATGGCTGGATGGATGGATGGATGGATGGATGGCTTAATGATTGGCTGGCTGGAGGGATGGATGGATGGATAGACGACTGGATGGATGGCTGGAAGAATGAATGGCTGAATGTATGGCTGGCTGGAGAGATGGATGAATGGTTGGATGGCTGGACGGATGGTTGGATGGAGGGATGGCTGGATGGATGACTGGCTGGAGGGATGGATGGATGGATGGATGGCTGGATGGGTGGCTGTATGGATGGATGGCTGGATGGATGGCTGGCTGGAGGGAAGAATGGATGGATGGATGGCTCGATGGATGGCTGGATGGATGGATGGCTGGATGGATGGCTGGCTGGAGGGACGGATGGATGGCTGGATGGATGGTTGGATGGATGGATGGCTGGATGGATGGCTGGCAGGAGGGATGGATGGATGGATGGATGGCTGGATGGATGGCTGGATGGATGGATGGCTGGATGGATGGCTGGCTGGAGGGATGGATGAATGGATGTCTTGATGGATGGATGGCCGAATGGATGTCTGGCTGATGGGATGGATGCATGGATGGATGGCTAAATGGATGGCTGGATGGATGGGTGGCTGGATGGATGGTTCGCTGGTGGGATGGATGAATGGATAGATGGCTGGATGGATGGCGGGACGGCTGGTTGGCTGGATGGGTGGCTGGCTGGGCGGATGGATTGATGGATGGATGGCTGAATGGATGGCTGGATGGATGGATGAATGGATGGCTGGCCGGCTGGAGGTATGGATGGATGGATGAATGGCTGGATGGATGGCTGGATGGAGAGATGGATGAATGCATGGATGGCTGGATGGATGGCTGGATGGACGGATGGCTGGATTGATGGCTGGCTGGAGGGATGAATGGATGGATGGCTGGATGGATGGCTGGATGGATGGATGGCTGGATGAATGGCTTGCTGGAGGGATGGATGGATGGATGGATGGCTGGATGGATGGCTGGATGGATGGATGGCTGGATGATTGGCTGGCTGGAGGGATGGATGGATGGATGGATGGCTGGATGGCTGGCTGGATGGATGGATGGCTGGATGGATGGCTGGATGGATGGATGGATGGATAGCTGGATGGATGGATGGCTGGATGGATGGATGGCTGGATGGCTGGAAGTCTGGATGGATGGATTGCTGGATGGATGGCTGGATGGATGGATGGATGGATGGATGGCTGGATGGATGGCTGGATGGAGGGATGGCTGGAAGGATGGCTGGCTGGAGTGACGAATGGATGGATGGCTGGATGGATGGCTATATGTCGGGATGGCTGGATGGAAGGCTGGCCGGATGGATGGATGGCTGGATGGATGGATGGATGGACGGATGGATGGAGGGATGGCTGGATGGATGGCTGGCTGGAGGGATTGGTGGATGGATGGATGGCTGGATGGATGGCTGGATGAAGGAATGGCTGGATGGATGGATTGCTGTAGGGATGGATGGCTGGATGGATGGCTGGATGGATGGCTGGATGGATGGATGGCTGGATGGGCGATTGGCTGGAGGGATGGATGGATGGATGGCTGGATGGATGGCTGGCTGGAGGGATGGATGGATGGTTGGATGGATGGCTGGATGGATGGCTGGATGGATGGATGGCTGGATGGATGGAAGACTGGAGTGATGGATGGGTGGATGGTTCGATGGATGGATGGTTGGATGGATGGCTGGATGGATGGCTGGCTGGAGGGATGGAAGGATGGATGGAAGGCTGGATGGGCGGCTGGATGGATGGCTGGATGTCTGGATGGCTGGCTGGATGGATGGATGGCTGGTTGGCTGGATGGATGGATGGAAGGCTGGATGGATGGATGGACGGATGGATGGAGGGATGGATGGATGGAGGGATGGCTGGATGGATGGCTGGATGGATGGATGGCTGGATGGATGGATGGCTGGATGGATGGCTGGCTGGAGGGATGGATGGATGGATGGATGCATGGATGAATGGCTGGCTGGATGGATGGATTGATGGCTGGATGGATGGCTGGATGGATGGCTGGATGGATGGATGGACGGATGGATGGATGGCTGGATGGATGGCGGGATGGATGGTTGGCTGGATGGATGGCTGGCTGGAGGGATGGATGGATGGATGGCTGGCTGGAGGGATGGATGGATGGATGGATGCATGGATGAATGGCTGGCTGGATGGATGGATGGATGGCTGGATGGATGGCTGGATGGATGGATTAATGGAGAGATGGATGGATGGATGGATGGGTGGCTGAATGGATGGCTGGATGTATGGATGTCCGGATGGATGGCTGGCTGGAGGGATAGATGGTTGGATGGATGGCTGGATGGATGTCTGGATGGATGGATGGCTGGATGGATTGCTGGCTGCAGTGATGGATGGATGGATGGATGGCTGGATGGAGGGCTGGCTGGAGGGATGGATCGATGGATGGATGGCTGGATGGATGGCTGGATGGATGGCTGGATGGATTGCTGGCTGGAGGAATGGATAGATTAATGAATGGCTGGACGGATGGCTGGATGGATGGAAGGCTGGATGGATGGCTGGCTGGAGGGATGGATGGATGGCTGGCTGAATGGATGGCTAGATCGATGGATGGCTGGATGGATGGCTGGCTGGAGGAATGGAGTCATGGATGGATGGCCGGATGGACGGCTGGATGGAAGGACGGCTGGATGCATGGCTGGCTGGAGGGATGGATTGATGGATGGTTGGCTGGATGGCTGGCTGGATGGATGGATGGCTCGATGGATGGCTGGCTGGAGGGATGGATGGATGGATGGATGGATGGCTGGATGGATGGCTGGATGGAGGGATGGCTGGATGTTTGGCTGGCTGGAGGGATGGATGGATGGCTGGATGGAGGGATGGCTGGATGGATGGCTGGCTGGAAGGATGGATGGATGGATTATTGGCTGGATGGATGGCTGGATGGAGGGATGGCTGGATGGATGGCTGTATGGAGGGATGGCTGGATGGAAGGCTGGCTGGATGGATGGATGGCTGGATGGATGGATGGATGGACGGATGGATGGAGGGATGGCTGGATGGATATCTGGCTGGAGGGATGGATGGATGGATGGATGGCTGGATGGATGGCTGGATGGAGGAATGGTTGGATGGATGAATTGCTGGAGGGATGGATGGCTGGATGGATGGCTGGATGGATGGCTGGATGGATGGACGGCTGGATGGGCGATTGGCTGGAGGGATGGATGGATGGCTGGCTGGATGGATGGCTGGCTGGAGGGATGGATGGATGGATGGCTGGATGGATGGCTGGATGGATGGATGGCTGGATGGATGGATGGCTGGAGTGATGGATGGGTGGATGGTTCGATGGATGGCTGGTTGGATGGATGGCTGGATGGATGGCTGGCTGGAGGGATTGAAGGATGGATGGATGGCTGGATGGATGGCATGATGGATGGCTGGATCGACGGATGGATGGATGGCTGGATGGATGGCTGGATGGATGGATGGATGGATGGCTGGATGGATGGCTGGATGGATGGATGGCTGGATGGATGGCTGGCTGGAGTGATAGATGGATGGATGGCTGGCTGGAGGGATGGCTGGATGGATGGCTGGTTGGATGGCTGGATAGATGGATGGCTGGATGGCTGGCTGGCTTGAGAGATGAATGGATGGATGGATGGCTGGCTGGAGGGATGGATGGATGGCTGGATGGATGGATGGCTGGCTGGATGGATGGATGGCTCGATGGATGGCTGGCTGTAGGGATGGATGGATGGATGGATGGATGGATGGCTGGATGGATGGCTGGATGGAGGGATGGCTGGATGTTTGGCTGGCTGGAGGGATGGATGGATGGCTGGATGGAGGGATGGCTGGATGGATGGCTGGCTGGACGGATGGATGGATGGATTATTGGCTGGATGGATGGCTGGATGGAGGGATGGCTGGATGGATGGCTGTATGGAGGGATGGCTGGATGGAAGGCTGGCTGGATGGATGGATGGCTGGATGGATGGATGGATGGACGGATGGATGGAGGGATGGCTGGATGGATATCTGGCTGGAGGGATGGATGGATGGATGGATGGCTGGATGGATGGCTGGATGGAGGAATGGTTGGATGGATGAATTGCTGGAGGGATGGATGGCTGGATGGATGGCTGGATGGATGGACGGCTGGATGGGCGATTGGCTGGAGGGATGGATGGATGGCTGGCTGGATGGATGGCTGGCTGGAGGGATGGATGGATGGATGGCTGGATGGATGGCTGGATGGATGGATGGCTGGATGGATGGATGGCTGGAGTGATGGATGGGTGGATGGTTCGATGGATGGCTGGTTGGATGGATGGCTGGATGGATGGCTGGCTGGAGGGATTGAAGGATGGATGGATGGCTGGATGGATGGCAGGATGGATGGCTGGATGGACGGATGGATGGATGTCTGGATGGATGGCTGGATGGATGGATGGATGGATGGATGGCTGGATGGATGGCTGGATGGTTGGATGGCTGGATGGATGGCTGGCTGGAGGGATAGATGGATGGATGGCTGGCTGGAGGGATGGCTGGATGAATGGCTGGTTGGATGGCTGGATAGATGGATGGCTGGATGGCTGGCTGGCTTGAGAGATGGATGGATGGATGGAAGGCTGGCTGGAGGGATGGATGGATGGCTGGATGGATGGCTGGCTGGATAGGTGGATGGATGAATGGATGGCTCGATGGATAGCTGGATGGATGGATGGCTGGATGAATGGCTGGCTGGATGGACGGATGGATGGATGGCTGGATGGATGGCTGGATGGATGGATGGCTGGTTGGTTGACTGACTGGAGGGATGGATGGATGTATGGATGGCTGGATGGGCGGCTGGATGGATGGATGGCTGGATGGATGGCTGGCTGGAGGGAAGGCTGGATGGATGGATGGCTGGATGGATGGCTGGCTGGAGGGACGGATGGATGGATGGCTGGATGGGTGGCTGGATGGATGGATGGCTGAATGTATGGCTGGCGGGAGGGATGGATGGATGGATGGATGGCTGGATGGATGGCTGGATGGATGGATGGCTGGATGGATGGCTGGCTGGAGGGATGGATGGATGGATGGCTGGATGGATGGATGGCCGAATGGATGGCTGGCTGAATGGATGGCTGGATGGATGGATGGCTGGATGGATGGCTGGCTGGAGGGATGGATTAATGGATGGTTGGATGGATGGATGGCTGGATGGCTGGATGGCTGGATGGATGTCTGGCTGGGCGGATGGATTGATGGATGGATGGCTGGATGGATGGCTGGATGGATGGATGGATGGATGGCTGGCTGGCTGGAGGTATGGATGGATGGATGAATGGCTGGATGGATGGCTGGATGGAGAGATGGATGAATGCATGGATGGCTGGATGGATGGCTGGATGGAGGGATGGCTGGATGGATGGCTGGCTGGAGGGATGGATGGATGGATGTATGGCTGGATGGATGGCTGGATGAAAGGCTGGATGGATGGATGGCTGGATGGATGGCTGGCTGGAGGGACGGATCGATGGATGGATGGATGGATGGCTGGATGGATGACTCGCTGGCGGGATGGATGGATGGATGGATGGCTGGATGGATGGCTGGATGGATGGATGGCTTGATGGATGGCTGGACGGATGGATGGATGGATGGCTGGATGGATGGATGGTTGGATGGATGGATGGCTGGATGGCTGGAAGGCTGGATGGATGGATGGCTGGCTGGATGGATGGCTGGATGGATGGATGGATGGATGGCTGGATGCATGGCTGGATGGAGGGATGGCTGGATGGATGGCTGGCGGGGGTGACGGATGGATGGATGGCTGGATGAATGGCTGTATGGAGGGATGGCTGGCTGGACGGCTGGCTGGATGGATGGATGGATGGACGGATGGATGGAGGGATGGCTGGGTGGATGGCTGGCTGGAGGGATGGTTGGATGGATGGATGGCTGGATGGCTGGAAGGCTGGATGGATGGATGGCTGGATGGATGGCTGGCTGGAGGGACGGATGGATGGATGGCTGGATGGATGGCTGGATGGATGGATGGCTGAATGGATGGCTGGCGGGAGGGATGGATGGATGGATGGATGGCTGGATGGATGGATGGATGGATGGATGGCTGGATGGATGGCTGGCTGGAGGGATGGATGGATGGATGGCTGGATGGATGGATGGCCGAATGGATGGCTGGCTGAACGGATGGATGGATGGATGGATTGCTGATTGGATGGCTGGATGGATGGATGGCTGGATGGATGGCTGGCTGGAGGGATGGATTAATGGATGGTTGGATGGATGGATGGCTGGATGGCTGGATGGCTGGATGGATGTCTGGCTGGGCGGATGGATTGATGGATGGATGGCTGGATGGATGGCTGGATGGATGGATGGATGGATGGCTGGCTGGCTGGAGGTATGGATGGATGGATGAATGGCTGGATGGATGGCTGGATGGAGAGATGGATGAATGCATGGATGGCTGGATGGATGGCTGGATGGAGGGATGGCTGGTTGGATGGCTGGCTGGAGGGATGGATGGATGGATGTATGGCTGGATGGATGGCTGGATGGAAGGCTGGATGGATGGATGGCTGGATGGATGGCTGGCTGGAGGGACGGATCGATGGATGGATGGATGGATGGCTGGATGGATGACTCGCTGGCGGGATGGATGGATGGATGGATGGCTGGATGGATGGCTGGATGGATTGATGGCTTGATGGATGGCTGGACGGATGGATGGATGGATGGCTGGATGGATGGATGGTTGGATGGATGGATGGCTGGATGGCTGGAAGGCTGGATGGATGGATGGATGGATGGATGGCTGGATGGATGGATGGATGGATGGATGGATGGATGGATGGCTGGATGCATGGCTGGATGGAGGGATGGCTGGATGGATGGCTGGCGGGGATGACGGATGGATGGATGGCTGGATGAATGGCTGTATGGAGGGATGGCTGGCTGGACGGCTGGCTGGATGGTTGGATGGCTGGATGGATGGATGGATGGACGGATGGATGGAGGGATGGCTGGGTGGATGGCTGGCTGGAGGGATGGTTGGATGGATGGATGGCTGGATGGTTGGAAGGCTGGATGGATGGATGGCTGGATGGATGGCTGGATGGATGGATGGATGGCTGGATGGATGGATGGCTGGATGGATGGCTGGCTGGAGGGACGGAAGGATGGATGGCTGGATGGATGGCTGGATGGATGGATGGCTGAATGGATGGCTGGCTGGAGGGATGGATGGATGGATGGCTGGATGGATGGATGGCCGAATGGATGGCTGGCTGAAGGGATGGATGGATGGATGGATTGCTGAATGGATGGCTGGATGGATGGATGGCTGGATGGATGGCTGGCTGGAGGGATGGCTGGATGTCTGGATGGCTGGCTGGATGGATGGATGGCTGGTTGGCTGGATGGATGGATGGAAGGCTGGATGGATGGATGGATGGACGGATGGATGGAGGGATGGATGGATGGAGGGATGGCTGGATGGATGGCTGGATGGATGGATGGCTGGATGGATGGATGGCTGGATGGATGGCTGGCTGGAGGGATGGATGGATGGATGGATGCATGGATGAATGGCTGGCTGGATGGATGGATTGATGGCTGGATGGATGGCTGGATGGATGGCTGGATGGATGGATGGACGGATGGATGGATGGCTGGATGGATGGCGGGATGGATGGTTGGCTGGATGGATGGCTGGCTGGAGGGATGGATGGATGGCTGGCTGGAGGGATGGATGGATGGATGGATGCATGGATGAATGGCTGGCTGGATGGATGGATGGATGGCTGGATGGATGGCTGGATGGATGGCTTAATGGAGAGATGGATGGATGGATGGATGGGTGGCTGAATGGATGGCTGGATGGATGGATGTCCGGATGGATGGCTGGCTGGAGGGATAGATGGTTGGATGGATGGCTGGATGGATGTCTGGATGGATGGATGGCTGGATGGATTGCTGGCTGCAATGATGGATGGATGGATGGATGGCTGGATGGAGGGCTGGCTGGAGGGATGGATCGATGGATGGATGGCTGGATGGATGGCTGGATGGATGGCTGGATGGATTGCTGGCTGGAGGAATGGATAGATTAATGAATGGCTGGACGGATGGCTGGATGGATGGAAGGCTGGATGGATGGCTGGCTGGAGGGATGGATGGATGGCTGGCTGAATGGATGGCTAGATCGATGGATGGCTGGATGGATGGCTGGCTGGAGGAATGGAGTCATGGATGGATGGCCGGATGGACGGCTGGATGGAAGGACGGCTGGATGCATGGCTGGCTGGAGGGATGGATTGATGGATGGTTGGCTGGATGGCTGGCTGGATGGATGGATGGCTCGATGGATGGCTGGCTGGAGGGATGGATGGATGGATGGATGGATGGCTGGATGGATGGCTGGATGGAGGGATGGCTGGATGTTTGGCTGGCTGGAGGGATGGATGGATGGCTGGATGGAGGGATGGCTGGATGGATGGCTGGCTGGAAGGATGGATGGATGGATTATTGGCTGGATGGATGGCTGGATGGAGGGATGGCTGGATGGATGGCTGTATGGAGGGATGGCTGGATGGAAGGCTGGCTGGATGGATGGATGGCTGGATGGATGGATGGATGGACGGATGGATGGAGGGATGGCTGGATGGATATCTGGCTGGAGGGATGGATGGATGGATGGATGGCTGGATGGATGGCTGGATGGAGGAATGGTTAGATGGATGAATTGCTGGAGGGATGGATGGCTGGATGGATGGCTGGATGGATGGCTGGATGGATGGACGGCTGGATGGGCGATTGGCTGGAGGGATGGATGGATGGCTGGCTGGATGGATGGCTGGCTGGAGGGATGGATGGATGGATGGCTGGATGGATGGCTGGATGGATGGATGGCTGGATGGATGGATGGCTGGAGTGATGGATGGGTGGATGGTTCGATGGATGGCTGGTTGGATGGATGGCTGGATGGATGGCTGGCTGGAGGGATTGAAGGATGGATGGATGGCTGGATGGATGGCATGATGGATGGCTGGATCGACGGATGGATGGATGGCTGGATGGATGGCTGGATGGATGGATGGATGGATGGCTGGATGGATGGCTGGATGGATGGATGGCTGGATGGATGGCTGGCTGGAGTGATAGATGGATGGATGGCTGGCTGGAGGGATGGCTGGATGGATGGCTGGTTGGATGGCTGGATAGATGGATGGCTGGATGGCTGGCTGGCTTGAGAGATGGATGGATGGATGGATGGCTGGCTGGAGGGATGGATGGATGGCTGGATGGATGGATGGCTGGCTGGATGGATGGATGGCTCGATGGATGGCTGGCTGGAGGGATGGATGGATGGATGGATGGATGGATGGCTGGATGGATGGCTGGATGGAGGGATGGCTGGATGTTTGGCTGGCTGGAGGGATGGATGGATGGCTGGATGGAGGGATGGCTGGATGGATGGCTGGCTGGACGGATGGATGGATGGATTATTGGCTGGATGGATGGCTGGATGGAGGGATGGCTGGATGGATGGCTGTATGGAGGGATGGCTGGATGGAAGGCTGGCTGGATGGATGGATGGCTGGATGGATGGATGGATGGACGGATGGATGGAGGGATGGCTGGATGGATATCTGGCTGGAGGGATGGATGGATGGATGGATGGCTGGATGGATGGCTGGATGGAGGAATGGTTGGATGGATGAATTGCTGGAGGGATGGATGGCTGGATGGATGGCTGGATGGATGGACGGCTGGATGGGCGATTGGCTGGAGGGATGGATGGATGGCTGGCTGGATGGATGGCTGGCTGGAGGGATGGATGGATGGATGGCTGGATGGATGGCTGGATGGATGGATGGCTGGATGGATGGATGGCTGGAGTGATGGATGGGTGGATGGTTCGATGGATGGCTGGTTGGATGGATGGCTGGATGGATGGCTGGCTGGAGGGATTGAAGGATGGATGGATGGCTGGATGGATGGCAGGATGGATGGCTGGATGGACGGATGGATGGATGTCTGGATGGATGGCTGGATGGATGGATGGATGGATGGATGGCTGGATGGATGGCTGGATGGTTGGATGGCTGGATGGATGGCTGGCTGGAGGGATAGATGGATGGATGGCTGGCTGGAGGGATGGCTGGATGAATGGCTGGTTGGATGGCTGGATAGATGGATGGCTGGATGGCTGGCTGGCTTGAGAGATGGATGGATGGATGGAAGGCTGGCTGGAGGGATGGATGGATGGCTGGATGGATGGCTGGCTGGATAGGTGGATGGATGAATGGATGGCTCGATGGATGGCTGGATGGATGGATGGCTGGATGAATGGCTGGCTGGATGGACGGATGGATGGATGGCTGGATGGATGGCTGGATGGATGGATGGCTGGTTGGTTGACTGACTGGAGGGATGGATGGATGTATGGATGGCTGGATGGGCGGCTGGATGGATGGATGGCTGGATGGATGGCTGGCTGGAGGGAAGGCTGGATGGATGGATGGCTGGATGGATGGCTGGCTGGAGGGACGGATGGATTGATGGCTGGATGGGTGGCTGGATGGATGGATGGCTGAATGTATGGCTGGCGGGAGGGATGGATGGATGGATGGATGGCTGGATGGATGGCTGGATGGATGGATGGCTGGATGGATGGCTGGCTGGAGGGATGGATGGATGGATGGCTGGATGGATGGATGGCCGAATGGATGGCTGGCTGAATGGATGGCTGGATGGATGGATGGCTGGATGGATGGCTGGCTGGAGGGATGGATTAATGGATGGTTGGATGGATGGATGGCTGGATGGCTGGATGGCTGGATGGATGTCTGGCTGGGCGGATGGATTGATGGATGGATGGCTGGATGGATGGCTGGATGGATGGATGGATGGATGGCTGGCTGGCTGGAGGTATGGATGGATGGATGAATGGCTGGATGGATGGCTGGATGGAGAGATGGATGAATGCATGGATGGCTGGATGGATGGCTGGATGGAGGGATGGATGGATGGCTGGCTGGAGGGATGGATGGATGGATGTATGGCTGGATGGATGGCTGGATGAAAGGCTGGATGGATGGATGGCTGGATGGATGGCTGGCTGGAGGGACGGATCGATGGATGGATGGATGGATGGCTGGATGGATGACTCGCTGGCGGGATGGATGGATGGATGGATGGCTGGATGGATGGCTGGATGGATGGATGGCTTGATGGATGGCTGGACGGATGGATGGATGGATGGCTGGATGGATGGATGGTTGGATGGATGGATGGCTGGATGGCTGGAAGGCTGGATGGATGGATGGCTGGCTGGATGGATGGCTGGATGGATGGATGGATGGATGGCTGGATGCATGGCTGGATGGAGGGATGGCTGGATGGATGGCTGGCGGGGGTGACGGATGGATGGATGGCTGGATGAATGGCTGTATGGAGGGATGGCTGGCTGGACGGCTGGCTGGATGGATGGATGGATGGACGGATGGATGGAGGGATGGCTGGGTGGATGGCTGGCTGGAGGGATGGTTGGATGGATGGATGGCTGGATGGCTGGAAGGCTGGATGGATGGATGGCTGGATGGATGGCTGGCTGGAGGGACGGATGGATGGATGGCTGGATGGATGGCTGGATGGATGGATGGCTGAATGGATGGCTGGCGGGAGGGATGGATGGATGGATGGATGGCTGGATGGATGGATGGATGGATGGATGGCTGGATGGATGGCTGGCTGGAGGGATGGATGGATGGATGGCTGGATGGATGGATGGCCGAATGGATGGCTGGCTGAACGGATGGATGGATGGATGGATTGCTGATTGGATGGCTGGATGGATGGATGGCTGGATGGATGGCTGGCTGGAGGGATGGATTAATGGATGGTTGGATGGATGGATGGCTGGATGGCTGGATGGCTGGATGGATGTCTGGCTGGGCGGATGGATTGATGGATGGATGGCTGGATGGATGGCTGGATGGATGGATGGATGGATGGCTGGCTGGCTGGAGGTATGGATGGATGGATGAATGGCTGGATGGATGGCTGGATGGAGAGATGGATGAATGCATGGATGGCTGGATGGATGGCTGGATGGAGGGATGGCTGGTTGGATGGCTGGCTGGAGGGATGGATGGATGGATGTATGGCTGGATGGATGGCTGGATGGAAGGCTGGATGGATGGATGGCTGGATGGATGGCTGGCTGGAGGGACGGATCGATGGATGGATGGATGGATGGCTGGATGGATGACTCGCTGGCGGGATGGATGGATGGATGGATGGCTGGATGGATGGCTGGATGGATTGATGGCTTGATGGATGGCTGGACGGGTGGATGGATGGATGGCTGGATGGATGGATGGTTGGATGGATGGATGGCTGGATGGCTGGAAGGCTGGATGGATGGATGGATGGATGGATGGCTGGATGGATGGATGGATGGATGGATGGATGGATGGATGGCTGGATGCATGGCTGGATGGAGGGATGGCTGGATGGATGGCTGGCGGGGATGACGGATGGATGGATGGCTGGATGAATGGCTGTATGGGGGGATGGCTGGCTGGACGGCTGGCTGGATGGTTGGATGGCTGGATGGATGGATGGATGGACGGATGGATGGAGGGATGGCTGGGTGGATGGCTGGCTGGAGGGATGGTTGGATGGATGGATGGCTGGATGGTTGGAAGGCTGGATGGATGGATGGCTGGATGGATGGCTGGATGGATGGATGGATGGCTGGATGGATGGATGGCTGGATGGATGGCTGGCTGGAGGGACGGAAGGATGGATGGCTGGATGGATGGCTGGATGGATGGATGGCTGAATGGATGGCTGGCTGGAGGGATGGATGGATGGATGGCTGGATGGATGGATGGCCGAATGGATGGCTGGCTGAAGGGATGGATGGATGGATGGATTGCTGAATGGATGGCTGGATGGATGGATGGCTGGATGGATGGCTGGCTGGAGGGATGGCTGGATGTCTGGATGGCTGGCTGGATGGATGGATGGCTGGTTGGCTGGATGGATGGATGGAAGGCTGGATGGATGGATGGATGGACGGATGGATGGAGGGATGGATGGATGGAGGGATGGCTGGATGGATGGCTGGATGGATGGATGGCTGGATGGATGGATGGCTGGATGGATGGCTGGCTGGAGGGATGGATGGATGGATGGATGCATGGATGAATGGCTGGCTGGATGGATGGATTGATGGCTGGATGGATGGCTGGATGGATGGCTGGATGGATGGATGGACGGATGGATGGATGGCTGGATGGATGGCGGGATGGATGGTTGGCTGGATGGATGGCTGGCTGGAGGGATGGATGGATGGCTGGCTGGAGGGATGGATGGATGGATGGATGCATGGATGAATGGCTGGCTGGATGGATGGATGGATGGCTGGATGGATGGCTGGATGGATGGCTTAATGGAGAGATGGATGGATGGATGGATGGGTGGCTGAATGGATGGCTGGATGGATGGATGTCCGGATGGATGGCTGGCTGGAGGGATAGATGGTTGGATGGATGGCTGGATGGATGTCTGGATGGATGGATGGCTGGATGGATTGCTGGCTGCAATGATGGATGGATGGATGGATGGCTGGATGGAGGGCTGGCTGGAGGGATGGATCGATGGATGGATGGCTGGATGGATGGCTGGATGGATGGCTGGATGGATTGCTGGCTGGAGGAATGGATAGATTAATGAATGGCTGGACGGATGGCTGGATGGATGGAAGGCTGGATGGATGGCTGGCTGGAGGGATGGATGGATGGCTGGCTGAATGGATGGCTAGATCGATGGATGGCTGGATGGATGGCTGGCTGGAGGAATGGAGTCATGGATGGATGGCCGGATGGACGGCTGGATGGAAGGACGGCTGGATGCATGGCTGGCTGGAGGGATGGATTGATGGATGGTTGGCTGGATGGCTGGCTGGATGGATGGATGGCTCGATGGATGGCTGGCTGGAGGGATGGATGGATGGATGGATGGATGGCTGGATGGATGGCTGGATGGAGGGATGGCTGGATGTTTGGCTGGCTGGAGGGATGGATGGATGGCTGGATGGAGGGATGGCTGGATGGATGGCTGGCTGGAAGGATGGATGGATGGATTATTGGCTGGATGGATGGCTGGATGGAGGGATGGCTGGATGGATGGCTGTATGGAGGGATGGCTGGATGGAAGGCTGGCTGGATGGATGGATGGCTGGATGGATGGATGGATGGACGGATGGATGGAGGGATGGCTGGATGGATATCTGGCTGGAGGGATGGATGGATGGATGGATGGCTGGATGGATGGCTGGATGGAGGAATGGTTGGATGGATGAATTGCTGGAGGGATGGATGGCTGGATGGATGGCTGGATGGATGGCTGGATGGATGGACGGCTGGATGGGCGATTGGCTGGAGGGATGGATGGATGGCTGGCTGGATGGATGGCTGGCTGGAGGGATGGATGGATGGATGGCTGGATGGATGGCTGGATGGATGGATGGCTGGATGGATGGATGGCTGGAGTGATGGATGGGTGGATGGTTCGATGGATGGCTGGTTGGATGGATGGCTGGATGGATGGCTGGCTGGAGGGATTGAAGGATGGATGGATGGCTGGATGGATGGCATGATGGATGGCTGGATCGACGGATGGATGGATGGCTGGATGGATGGCTGGATGGATGGATGGATGGATGGCTGGATGGATGGCTGGATGGATGGATGGCTGGATGGATGGCTGGCTGGAGTGATAGATGGATGGATGGCTGGCTGGAGGGATGGCTGGATGGATGGCTGGTTGGATGGCTGGATAGATGGATGGCTGGATGGCTGGCTGGCTTGAGAGATGGATGGATGGATGGATGGCTGGCTGGAGGGATGGATGGATGGCTGGATGGATGGATGGCTGGCTGGATGGATGGATGGCTCGATGGATGGCTGGCTGGAGGGATGGATGGATGGATGGATGGATGGATGGCTGGATGGATGGCTGGATGGAGGGATGGCTGGATGTTTGGCTGGCTGGAGGGATGGATGGATGGCTGGATGGAGGGATGGCTGGATGGATGGCTGGCTGGACGGATGGATGGATGGATTATTGGCTGGATGGATGGCTGGATGGAGGGATGGCTGGATGGATGGCTGTATGGAGGGATGGCTGGATGGAAGGCTGGCTGGATGGATGGATGGCTGGATGGATGGATGGATGGACGGATGGATGGAGGGATGGCTGGATGGATATCTGGCTGGAGGGATGGATGGATGGATGGATGGCTGGATGGATGGCTGGATGGAGGAATGGTTGGATGGATGAATTGCTGGAGGGATGGATGGCTGGATGGATGGCTGGATGGATGGACGGCTGGATGGGCGATTGGCTGGAGGGATGGATGGATGGCTGGCTGGATGGATGGCTGGCTGGAGGGATGGATGGATGGATGGCTGGATGGATGGCTGGATGGATGGATGGCTGGATGGATGGATGGCTGGAGTGATGGATGGGTGGATGGTTCGATGGATGGCTGGTTGGATGGATGGCTGGATGGATGGCTGGCTGGAGGGATTGAAGGATGGATGGATGGCTGGATGGATGGCAGGATGGATGGCTGGATGGACGGATGGATGGATGTCTGGATGGATGGCTGGATGGATGGATGGATGGATGGATGGCTGGATGGATGGCTGGATGGATGGCTGGATGGATGGCTGGCTGGAGGGATAGATGGATGGATGGCTGGCTGGAGGGATGGCTGGATGAATGGCTGGTTGGATGGCTGGATAGATGGATGGCTGGATGGCTGGCTGGCTTGAGAGATGGATGGATGGATGGATGGCTGGCTGGAGGGATGGATGGATGGCTGGATGGATGGCTGGCTGGATAGGTGGATGGATGAATGGATGGCTCGATGGATGGCTGGATGGATGGATGGCTGGATGAATGGCTGGCTGGATGGACGGATGGATGGATGGCTGGATGGATGGCTGGATGGATGGATGGCTGGTTGGTTGACTGACTGGAGGGATGGATGGATGTATGGATGGCTGGATGGGCGGCTGGATGGATGGATGGCTGGCTGGATGGCTGGCTGGAGGGAAGGCTGGATGGATGGATGGCTGGATGGATGGCTGGCTGGAGGGACGGATGGATGGATGGCTGGATGGGTGGCTGGATGGATGGATGGCTGAATGGATGGCTGGCGGGAGGGATGGATGGATTGATGGATGGCTGGATGGATGGCTGGATGGATGGATGGCTGGATGGATGGCTGGCTGGAGGGATGGATGGATGGATGGCTGGATGGATGGATGGCCGAATGGATGGCTGGCTGAATGGATGGCTGGATGGATGGATGGCTGGATGGATGGCTGGCTGGAGGGATGGATTAATGGATGGTTGGATGGATGGATGGCTGGATGGCTGGATGGATGTCTGGCTGGGCGGATGGATTGATGGATGGATGGCTGGATGGATGGCTGGATGGATGGATGGATGGATGGCTGGCTGGCTGGAGGTATGGATGGATGGATGAATGGCTGGATGGATGGCTGGATGGAGAGATGGATGAATGCATGGATGGCTGGATGGATGGCTGGATGGAGGGATGGCTGGATGGATGGCTGGCTGGAGGGATGGATGGATGGATGTATGGCTGGATGGATGGCTGGATGAAAGGCTGGATGGATGGATGGCTGGATGGATGGCTGGCTGGAGGGACGGATCGATGGATGGATGGATGGATGGCTGGATGGATGACTCGCTGGCGGGATGGATGGATGGATGGATGGCTGGATGGATGGCTGGATGGATGGATGGCTTGATGGATGGCTGGACGGATGGATGGATGGATGGCTGGATGGATGGATGGTTGGATGGATGGATGGCTGGATGGCTGGAAGGCTGGATGGATGGATGGCTGGCTGGATGGATGGCTGGATGGATGGATGGATGGATGGCTGGATGCATGGCTGGATGGAGGGATGGCTGGATGGATGGCTGGCGGGGGTGACGGATGGATGGATGGCTGGATGAATGGCTGTATGGAGGGATGGCTGGCTGGACGGCTGGCTGGATGGATGGATGGATGGACGGATGGATGGAGGGATGGCTGGGTGGATGGCTGGCTGGAGGGATGGTTGGATGGATGGATGGCTGGATGGCTGGAAGGCTGGATGGATGGATGGCTGGATGGATGGCTGGCTGGAGGGACGGATGGATGGATGGCTGGATGGATGGCTGGATGGATGGATGGCTGAATGGATGGCTGGCGGGAGGGATGGATGGATGGATGGATGGCTGGATGGATGGATGGATGGATGGATGGCTGGATGGATGGCTGGCTGGAGGGATGGATGGATGGATGGCTGGATGGATGGATGGCCGAATGGATGGCTGGCTGAACGGATGGATGGATGGATGGATTGCTGAATGGATGGCTGGATGGATGGATGGCTGGATGGATGGCTGGCTGGAGGGATGGATTAATGGATGGTTGGATGGATGGATGGCTGGATGGCTGGATGGCTGGATGTATGTCTGGCTGGGCGGATGGATTGATGGATGGATGGCTGGATGGATGGCTGGATGGATGGATGGATGGATGGCTGGCTGGCTGGAGGTATGGATGGATGGATGAATGGCTGGATGGATGGCTGGATGGAGAGATGGATGAATGCATGGATGGCTGGATGGATGGCTGGATGGAGGGATGGCTGGTTGGATGGCTGGCTGGAGGGATGGATGGATGGATGTATGGCTGGTTGGATGGCTGGATGGAAGGCTGGATGGATGGATGGCTGGATGGATGGCTGGCTGGAGGGACGGATCGATGGATGGATGGATGGATGGCTGGATGGATGACTCGCTGGCGGGATGGATGGATGGATGGATGGCTGGATGGATGGCTGGATGGATTGATGGCTTGATGGATGGCTGGACGGATGGATGGATGGATGGCTGGATGGATGGATGGTTGGATGGATGGATGGCTGGATGGCTGGAAGGCTGGATGGATGGATGGATGGATGGATGGCTGGATGGATGGATGGATGGATGGATGGATGGATGGATGGCTGGATGCATGGCTGGATGGAGGGATGGCTGGATGGATGGCTGGCGGGGATGACGGATGGATGGATGGCTGGATGAATGGCTGTATGGAGGGATGGCTGGCTGGACGGCTGGCTGGATGGTTGGATGGCTGGATGGATGGATGGATGGACGGATGGATGGATGGATGTATGGCTGGATGGATGGCTGGATGGAAGGCTGGATGGATGGATGGCTGGATGGATGGCTGGCTGGAGGGACGGATCGATGGATGGATGGATGGATGGCTGGATGGATGACTCGCTGGCGGGATGGATGGATGGATGGATGGCTGGATGGATGGCTGGATGGATTGATGGCTTGATGGATGGCTGGACGGATGGATGGATGGATGGCTGGATGGATGGATGGTTGGATGGATGGATGGCTGGATGGCTGGAAGGCTGGATGGATGGATGGATGGATGGATGGCTGGATGGATGGATGGATGGATGGATGGATGGATGGATGGCTGGATGCATGGCTGGATGGAGGGATGGCTGGATGGATGGCTGGCGGGGATGACGGATGGATGGATGGCTGGATGAATGGCTGTATGGAGGGATGGCTGGCTGGACGGCTGGCTGGATGGTTGGATGGCTGGATGGATGGATGGATGGACGGATGGATGGAGGGATGGCTGGGTGGATGGCTGGCTGGAGGGATGGTTGGATGGATGGATGGCTGGATGGTTGGAAGGCTGGATGGATGGATGGCTGGATGGATGGCTGGATGGATGGATGGATGGCTGGATGGATGGATGGCTGGATGGATGGCTGGCTGGAGGGACGGAAGGATGGATGGCTGGATGGATGGCTGGATGGATGGATGGCTGAATGGATGGCTGGCTGGAGGGATGGATGGATGGATGGCTGGATGGATGGATGGCCGAATGGATGGCTGGCTGAAGGGATGGATGGATGGATGGATTGCTGAATGGATGGCTGGATGGATGGATGGCTGGATGGATGGCTGGCTGGAGGGATGGATGGATGGTTGGATGGATGGCTGGATGGATGGCTGGATGGATGGAAGACTGGAGTGATGGATGGGTGGATGGTTCGATGGATGGATGGTTGGATGGATGTCTGGATGGATGGCTGGCTGGAGGGATGGAAGGATGGATGGAAGGCTGGATGGGCGGCTGGATGGATGGCTGGATGTCTGGATGGCTGGCTGGATGGATGGATGGTTGGTTGGCTGGATGGATGGATGGAAGGCTGGATGGATGGATGGATGGACGGATGGATGGAGGGATGGATGGATGGAGGGATGGCTGGATGGATGGCTGGATGGATGGATGGCTGGATGGATGGATGGCTGGATGGATGGCTGGCTGGAGGGATGGATGGATGGATGGATGCATGGATGAATGGCTGGCTGGATGGATGGATTGATGGCTGGATGGATGGCTGGATGGATGGCTGGATGGATGGATGGACGGATGGATGGATGGCTGGATGGATGGCGGGATGGATGGATGGCTGGATGGATGGCTGGCTGGAGGGATGGATGGATGGATGGCTGGCTGGAGGGATGGATGGACGGGTGGATGCATGGATGAATGGCTGGCTGGATGGATGGATGGATGGCTGGATGGATGGCTGGATGGATGGCTTAATGGAGAGATGGATGGATGGATGGGTGGCTGAATGGATGGCTGGATGGATGGATGTCCGGATGGATGGCTGGCTGGAGAGATAGATGGTTAGATGGATGGCTGGATGGATGTCTGGATGGATGGATGGCTGGATGGATGGCTGGCTGCAGTGATGGATGGATGGATGGATGGCTGGATGGATGGCTGGCTGGAGGGATGGATCGATGGATGGATGGCTGGATGGATGGCTGGATGGATGGCTGGATGGATTGCTGGCTGGAGGAATGGATGGATTAATGAATGGCTGGACGGATGGCTGGATGGATGGAAGGCTGGATGGATGGCTGGCTGGAGGGATGGATGGATGGCTGGCTGAATGGATGGCTAGATCGATGGATGGCTGGATGGATGGCTGGCTGGAGGAATGGAGTCATGGATGGATGGCCGGATGGACGGCTGGATGGAAGGACGGCTGGATGCATGGCTGGCTGGATGGATGGATTGATGGATGGTTGGCTGGATGGCTGGCTGGATGGATGGATGGCTCGATGGATGGCTGGCTGGAGGGATGGATGGATGGATGGATGGATGGCTGGATGGATGGCTGGATGGAGGGATGGCTGGATGTTTGGCTGGCTGGAGGGATGGATGGATGGCTGGATGGAGGGATGGCTGGATGGATGGCTGGCTGGACGGATGGATGGATGGATTATTGGCTGGATGGATGGCTGGATGCAGGGATGGCTGGATGGATGGCTGTATGGAGGGATGGCTGGATGGAAGGCTGGCTGGATGGATGGATGGCTGGATGGATGGATGGATGGACGGATGGATCGAGGGATGGCTGGATGGATATCTGGCTGGAGGGATGGATGGATGGATGGATGGCTGGATGGATGGCTGGATGGAGGAATGGTTGGATGGATGAATTGCTGGAGGGATGGATGGCTGGATGGATGGCTGGATGGATGGCTGGATGGATGGACGGCTGGATGGGCGATTGGCTGGAGGGATGGATGGATGGCTGGCTGGATGGATGGCTGGCTGGAGGGATGGATGGATGGATGGCTGGATGGATGGCTGGATGGATGGATGGCTGGATGGATGGATGGCTGGAGTGATGGATGGGTGGATGGTTCGATGGATGGCTGGTTGGATGAATGGCTGGATGGATGCCTGGCTGGAGGGATTGAAGGATGGATGGATGGCTGGATGGATGGCAGGATGGATGGCTGGATGGACGGATGGATGGATGGCTGCATGGATGGCTGGATGGATGGATGGATGGATGGATGGCTGGATGGATGGCTGGATGGATGGATGGCTGGATGGATGGCTGGCTGGAAGGATGGATGGATGGATGGCTGGATGGATGGATGGCCGAATGGATGGCTGGCTGAATGGATGGATGAATGGATGGATTGCTGAATGGATGGCTGGATGGATGGATGGCTGGATGGATGGCTGGCTGGAGGGATGGATTAATGGATGGTTGGATGGATGGATGGCTGGATGGCTGGATGGCTGGATGGATGTCTGGCTGGGCGGATGGATTGATGGATGGATGGCTGGATGGATGGCTGGATGGATGGATGGATGGATGGCTGGCTGGCTGGAGGTATGGATGGATGGATGAATGGCTGGATGGATGGCTGGATGGAGAGATGGATGAATGCATGGATGGCTGGATGGATGGCTGGATGGAGGGATGGCTGGATGGATGGCTGGCTGGAGGGATGGATGGATGGTTGTATTGCTGGATGGATGGCTGGATGGAAGGCTGGATGGATGGATGGCTGGATGGATGGCTGGCTGGAGGGACGGATCGATGGATGGATGGATGGATGGCTGGATGGATGACTCGCTGGCGGGATGGATGGATGGATGGATGGCTGGATGGATGGCTGGATGGATGGATGGCTTGATGGATGGCTGGACGGATGGATGGATGGATGGCTGGATGGATGGATGGTTGGATGGATGGATGGCTGGATGGCTGGAAGGCTGGATGGATGGATGGCTGGATGGATGGCTGGATGGATGGATGGATGGATGGATGGATGGCTGGATGCATGGCTGGATGGAGGGATGGCTGGATGGATGGCTGGCGGGGGTGACGGATGGATGGCTGGATGAATGGCTGTATGGAGGATGGCTGGCTGGACGGCTGGCTGGATGGTTGGATGGCTGGATGGATGGATGGATGGACGGATGGATGGAGGGATGGCTGGGTGGATGGCTGGCTGGAGGGATGGTTGGATGGATGGATGGCTGGATGGCTGGAAGGCTGGATGGATGGATGGCTGGATGGATGGCTGGATGGATGGATGGATGGCTGGATGGATGGATGGCTGGATGGATGGCTGGCTGGAGGGACGGAAGGATGGATGGCTGGATGGATGGCTGGATGGATGGATGGCTGAATGGATGGCTGGCTGGAGGGATGGATGGATGGATGGCTGGATGGATGGATGGCCGAATGGATGGCTGGCTGAAGGGATGGATGGATGGATGGATTGCTGAATGGATGGCTGGATGGATGGATGGCTGGATGGATGGCTGGCTGGAGGGATGGATTAATGGATGGATGGATGGATGGATGGCTGGATGGCTGGATGGCTGGATGGATGTCTGGCTGGGCGGATGGATTGATGGATGGATGGCTGGATGGATGGCTGGATGGATGAATGGCTGCATGGATGGCTGGATGGAGAGATGGATGAATGCATGGATGGCTGGATGGATAGCTGGATGGAGGGATGGCTGGATGGATGGCTGGCTGGAGGGATGGATGGATGGATGGATGGCTGGATGGATGGCTGGATGGCTGGATGGATGGCTTGCTGGAGGGATGGAACGATGGATGGATGGATATCTGGACGGATGGCTGGATGGATGGATGGCTGGCTGAATGGCTGGCTGGAGGGATGGATGGATGGATGGCAGGATTGATGGCTGGATGGATGGATGGCTGGATGGATGACTCGTTGGCGGGATGGATGGATGGATGGATGGATGGATGGCTTGATGGATGGCTGGATGGATGGATGGATGGATGGCTGGATGGATGGATGGTTGGATGGATGGATGGCTGGATGGCTGGAAGGCTGGATGGATGGATGGCTGGATGGATGGCTGGATGGATGGATGAATGGATGGATGGATGGATGGCTGGATGCATGGCTGGATGGAGGGATGGCTGTATGGATGGCTGGCGGGGGTGACGGATAGATGGATGGCTGGATGAATGGCTGTATGGAGGGATGGCTGGATGGACGGCTGGCGAGATGGTTGGATGGCTGGATGGATGGATGGATGGACGGATGGATGGAGGGATGGCTGGGTGGATGGCTGGCTGGAGGGAGGGATGGATGGATGGATGGCTGGTTGGATGGCTGGATGGATGGATGGCTGGATGGACGATTGGCTGGAGGGATGGATGGATGGATGGCTGGATGGATGGCAGGCTGGAGGGATGGATGGATGGATGGGTGGCTGGATGGATGGCTGGCTGGATGGATGGCTGGATGGATGGCTGGCTGGAGTGATGGATGGGTGGATGGTTGGATGGATGGCTGGTTGGATGGATGGCTGGATGGATGGCTGGCTGGAGGGATGGAAGGATGGTGGATGGCTGGATGGATGGCTGGATGGATGGCTAGATGTCTGGTTGGCTGGCTGGATGGATGGATGGATGGCTGGTTGGCTGGATGGATGGATGGGTGGCTGGTAGAATGGCTGGATGGATGGATGGATTGATGGATGGCTGGATGGATGGATGAATGGATGGCTGGTTGGATGGATTGAACAAACAAAGAACAAAGAACAAAGAAGTGTACAGCACAGGAACAGGCCCTTCGGCCCTCCAAGCCCGTGCCGACCATACTGCCCGACTAAACTACAATCTTCTACACTTCCTGGGTCCGTATCCTTCTATTCCCATCCTAATGATATATTTGTCAAGATGCCCCTTAAATGTCCCTATCGTCCCTGCTTCCACTACCTCCTCCGGTAGTGAGTTCCAGGCACCCACTACCCTCTGCGTAAAAAACTTGCCTCGTACATCTACTCTAAACTTTGC
The DNA here is from genome assembly GCF_047496885.1 of Scyliorhinus torazame. Lineage (NCBI taxonomy): Eukaryota > Metazoa > Chordata > Chondrichthyes > Carcharhiniformes > Scyliorhinidae > Scyliorhinus > Scyliorhinus torazame. The sequence continues at coordinate 262,088 of NW_027307961.1, forward strand.
CCCTCTCACCTTAAACCTATGCCCCCTAGTAATTGACCCCTCTACCCTGGGGAAAAGCCTCTGACTATCCACTCTGTCTATGCCCCTCATAATTTTGTATACCTCTATCAGGTCGCCCCTCAACCTCCTTCGTTCCAGTGAGAACAAACCGAGTTTATTCAATCGCTCCTCATAGCTTATGCCCTCCATACCAGGCAACATTCTGGTAAATCTCTTCTGCACCCTCTCTAAAGCCTCCACATCCTTCTGGTAGTGTGGCGACCAGAATTGAACACTATACTCCAAGTGTGGCCTAACTAAGGTTCTATACAGCTGCAACATGACTTGCCAATTCTTATACTCAATGCCCCGGCCAATGAAGGCAAGCATGCCGTATGCCTTCTTGACTACCTTCTCCACCTGTGTTGCCCCTTTCAATGACCTGTAGACCTGTACTCCTAGATCTCTTTGACTTTCAATACTCTTGAGGGTTCTACCATTCACTGTATATTCCCTACCTGCATTAGCCCTTCCAAAATGCATTACCACACATTTGTCCGGATTAAACTCCATTTGCCATCTCTCCGCCCAAGTCTCCAGACAATCTAAATCCTGCTGTATCCTCAGACAGTCCTCATCGCTATCCGCAATTCCACCAACCTTTGTGTCGTCTGCAAACTTACTAATCAGACCAGTTACATTTTCCTCCAAATCATTTATATATACTACAAAGAGCAAAGGTCCCAGCACTGATCCCTGTGGAACACCACTGGTCACAGCCCTCCAATGAGAAAAGCATCCCTCCATTGCTACCCTCTGCCTTCTATGGCCTAGCCAGTTCTGTATCCACCTTGCCAGTTCACCCCTGATCCCGTGTGACTTCACCTTTTGTACTAGTCTACCATGAGGGACCTTGTCAAAGGCCTTACTGAAGTCCATATAGACAACATCTCCTGCCCTACCTGCATCAATCATCTTAGTGACCTCCTCGAAAAACTCTATCAAGTTAGTGAGACACGACCTTCCCTTCACAAAACCGTGCTGCCTCTCACTAATACGTCCATTTGCTTCCAAATGGGAGTAGATCCTGTCTCGAAGAATTCTCACCAGTAATTTCCCTACCACTGAAGTCAGGCTCACCGACCTGTAGTTCCCGGGATTATCCTTGCTACCCTTCTTAAACAGATGAACAACATTGGCTATTCTCCAGTCCTCCGGGACATCCCCTGAAGACAGCGAGGAGCCTAAGATTTCTGTCAAGGCCTCAGCAATTTCCTCTCCAGCCTCCTTCAGTATTCTGGGGTAGATCCCATAAATGGGGCAGATCCCATTGATGGATGGATGGCTGGATGGATTGCTGGATGGATGGACGATTGGCTGGAGGGATGGATGGATGGATGGATGGCTGGATGGACGATTGGCTGGAGGGATGGATGGATGGATGGCTGGATGGATGGCAGGCTGGAGGGATGGATGGATGGATGGGTGGCTGGATGGATGGCTGGCTGGACGGATGGCTGGATGGATGGCTGGCTGGAGTGATGGATGGGTGGATGGTTGGATGGAAGGCTGGTTGGATGGATGGCTGGATGGATGGCTGGCTGGAGGGATGGAAGGATGGTGGATGGCTGGATGGATGGCTGGATGGATGGCTAGATGTCTGGATGGCTGGCTGGCTGGATGGATGGATGGATGGCTGGTTGGCTGGATGGATGGATGGGTGGCTGGTAGAATGGCTGGATGGATGGATGGATTGATAGATGGCTGGATGGATGGATGAATGGATGGCTGAATGGATGGCTGAATGGATGGCTGGATGGATGGCTGGATGGATGGATTGATGGATGGATGACTGGATGGATTGCTGGATGGATGGATGGCTGGATGGATGGCTGGCTGGAGGGATGGTTGGTTGGATGGCTGGCTGGAGGGATGGATGGATGGTTGGCGGTTTGAACGCTGGATAGATGGATGGCTGGATGGATGGCTGGCTGGAGGGATGGATGGGTGGCTGGATGGATAGCTGGATGGATGGATGTCCGGATGGATGGCTGGCTGGAGGGATGGATGGATGGGTGGATGGATGGGTGGCTGGATGGATGGATGGCTGGATGGATGGCTGGCTGTAGGGATGGATGGACGGATGGATGGCTCGATGGATGGCTGGATGGATGGATGACTGGATGGATGGCTGGATGAAGTGATGGATGGATGGATGGATGGCTGGATGGATGGCTGGATGGATGGCTGGATGGATAGCTGGCTGGAGGAATGGATGGATTACTGGATGGCTGGACGGATGGCTGGATGGATGGAAGGCTGGATGGATGGCTGGCTGCAGGGATGGATGGATGGATGGATGGCTGAATGGATGGCTAGATCGATGGATGGATGGATGGCTGGCTGGAGGGATGGAGTCATGGATGGATGTCTGGATGGATGGCTTGATGGAAGGATGGCTGGATGCATGGCTGGCTGGAGGGATGGATTGATGGATGGTTGGCTGGATGGCTGGCTGGATGGGTGGCTGGCTGGAGGGATGGATGGATGGATGGATGGCTGGATGGATGGCTGGAAGGATGGATGGCTGGATGGATGGCTGGCTGGAGGGATGGATGGATGGATGGATGGCTGGATGGATGGCTGGACGGATGGATGGCTGGATGGATGGCTGGCTGGAGGGATGGATGGATGGATGGATGGCTGGATGGATGGCTGGCTGGAGGGAGGGATGGATGGTTGGATGGCTGGTTGGATGGCTGGATGGATGGATGGCTGGATGGACGATTGGCTGGAGGGATGGATGGATGGATGGCTGGATGGATGGCAGGCTGGAGGGATGGATGGATGGATGGGTGGCTGGGTGGATGGCTGGCTGGATGGATGGCTGGATGGATGGCTGGCTGGAGTGATGGATGGGTGGATGGTTGGATGGATGGCTGGTTGGATGGATGGCTGGATGGATGGCTGGCTGGAGGGATGGAAGGATGGTGGATGGCTGGATGGATGGCTGGATGGATGGCTAGATGTCTGGTTGGCTGGCTGGATGGATGGATGGATGGCTGGTTGGCTGGATGGATGGATGGGTGGCTGGTAGAATGGCTGGATGGATGGATGGATTGATGGATGGCTGGATGGATGGATGAATGGATGGCTGGTTGGATGGATTGAACAAACAAAGAACAAAGAACAAAGAAGTGTACAGCACAGGAACAGGCCCTTCGGCCCTCCAAGCCCGTGCCGACCATACTGCCCGACTAAACTACAATCTTCTACACTTCCTGGGTCCGTATCCTTCTATTCCCATCCTAATGATATATTTGTCAAGATGCCCCTTAAATGTCCCTATCGTCCCTGCTTCCACTACCTCCTCCGGTAGTGAGTTCCAGGCACCCACTACCCTCTGCGTAAAAAACTTGCCTCGTACATCTACTCTAAACTTTGCCCCTCTCACCTTAAACCTATGCCCCCTAGTAATTGACCCCTCTACCCTGGGGAAAAGCCTCTGACTATCCACTCTGTCTATGCCCCTCATAATTTTGTATACCTCTATCAGGTCGCCCCTCAACCTCCTTCGTTCCAGTGAGAACAAACCGAGTTTATTCAATCGCTCCTCATAGCTTATGCCCTCCATACCAGGCAACATTCTGGTAAATCTCTTCTGCACCCTCTCTAAAGCCTCCACATCCTTCTGGTAGTGTGGCGACCAGAATTGAACACTATACTCCAAGTGTGGCCTAACTAAGGTTCTATACAGCTGCAACATGACTTGCCAATTCTTATACTCAATGCCCCGGCCAATGAAGGCAAGCATGCCGTATGCCTTCTTGACTACCTTCTCCACCTGTGTTGCCCCTTTCAATGACCTGTAGACCTGTACTCCTAGATCTCTTTGACTTTCAATACTCTTGAGGGTTCTACCATTCACTGTATATTCCCTACCTGCATTAGCCCTTCCAAAATGCATTACCACACATTTGTCCGGATTAAACTCCATCTGCCATCTCTCCGCCCAAGTCTCCAGACAATCTAAATCCTGCTGTATCCTCAGACAGTCCTCATCGCTATCCGCAATTCCACCAACCTTTGTGTCGTCTGCAAACTTACTAATCAGACCAGTTACATTTTCCTCCAAATCATTTATATATACTACAAAGAGCAAAGGTCCCAGCACTGATCCCTGTGGAACACCACTGGTCACAGCCCTCCAATGAGAAAAGCATCCCTCCATTGCTACCCTCTGCCTTCTATGGCCTAGCCAGTTCTGTATCCACCTTGCCAGTTCACCCCTGATCCCGTGTGACTTCACCTTTTGTACTAGTCTACCATGAGGGACCTTGTCAAAGGCCTTACTGAAGTCCATATAGACAACATCTACTGCCCTACCTGCATCAATCATCTTAGTGACCTCCTCGAAAAACTCTATCAAGTTAGTGAGACACGACCTTCCCTTCACAAAACCGTGCTGCCTCTCACTAATACGTCCATTTGCTTCCAAATGGGAGTAGATCCTGTCTCGAAGAATTCTCACCAGTAATTTCCCTACCACTGAAGTCAGGCTCACCGACCTGTAGTTCCCGGGATTATCCTTGCTACCCTTCTTAAACAGATGAACAACATTGGCTATTCTCCAGTCCTCCGGGACATCCCCTGAAGACAGCGAGGAGCCAAAGATTTCTGTCAAGGCCTCAGCAATTTCCTCTCCAGCCTCCTTCAGTATTCTGGGGTAGATCCCATAAATGGGGCAGATCCCATTGATGGATGGATGGCTGGATGGATTGCTGGATGGATGGACGATTGGCTGGAGGGATGGATGGATGGATGGATGGCTGGATGGACGATTGGCTGGAGGGATGGATGGATGGATGGCTGGATGGATGGCAGGCTGGAGGGATGGATGGATGGATGGGTGGCTGGATGGATGGCTGGCTGGACGGATGGCTGGATGGATGGCTGGCTGGAGTGATGGATGGGTGGATGGTTGGATGGAAGGCTGGTTGGATGGATGGCTGGATGGATGGCTGGCTGGAGGGATGGAAGGATGGTGGATGGCTGGATGGATGGCTGGATGGATGGCTAGATGTCTGGATGGCTGGCTGGCTGGATGGATGGATGGATGGCTGGTTGGCTGGATGGATGGATGGGTGGCTGGTAGAATGGCTGGATGGATGGATGGATTGATAGATGGCTGGATGGATGGATGAATGGATGGCTGAATGGATGGCTGAATGGATGGCTGGATGGATGGCTGGATGGATGGATTGATGGATGGATGGCTGGATGGATTGCTGGATGGATGGATGGCTGGATGGATGGCTGGCTGGAATGATGGTTGGTTGGATGGCTGGCTGGAGGGATGGATGGATGGTTGGCGGTTTGAACGCTGGATAGATGGATGGCTGGATGGATGGCTGGCTGGAGGGATGGATGGGTGGCTGGATGGATAGCTGGATGGATGGATGTCCGGATGGATGGCTGGCTGGAGGGATGGATGGATGGGTGGATGGATGGGTGGCTGGATGGATGGATGGCTGGATGGATGGCTGGCTGTAGGGATGGATGGACGGATGGATGGCTCGATGGATGGCTGGATGGATGGATGACTGGATGGATGGCTGGATGAAGTGATGGATGGATGGATGGATGGCTGGATGGATGGCTGGATGGATGGCTGGATGGATAGCTGGCTGGAGGAATGGATGGATTACTGGATGGCTGGACGGATGGCTGGATGGATGGAAGGCTGGATGGATGGCTGGCTGCAGGGATGGATGGATGGATGGATGGCTGAATGGATGGCTAGATCGATGGATGGATGGATGGCTGGCTGGAGGGATGGAGTCATGGATGGATGTCTGGATGGATGGCTTGATGGAAGGATGGCTGGATGCATGGCTGGCTGGAGGGATGGATTGATGGATGGTTGGCTGGATGGCTGGCTGGATGGGTGGCTGGCTGGAGGGATGGATGGATGGATGGATGGCTGGATGGATGGCTGGAAGGATGGATGGCTGGATGGATGGCTGGCTGGAGGGATGGATGGATGGATGGATGGCTGGATGGATGGCTGGACGGATGGATGGCTGGATGGATGGCTGGCTGGAGGGATGGATGGATGGATGGATGGCTGGATGGATGGCTGGATGGATGGATGGCTGGATGGATGGCTGTCTGAAGGAATGGATGGATGGTTGGCTGGCTGGAGTGATGGATGGATGGATGGATGACTGGATGGATGGCTGGCTGGAGGGATGCATGGATGGATGGATGGCTGGATGGACGGCTGGTTTGGATGGATGGCTTGATGGATGGCTGGCTGGAGGGATGGATTGATGGATGGATGGCTGGATGGATGGCTGGATGGATAGATGGCAGGATGGATGAATGGCTGGAGGGATGGATGGATGGATGGATGGCTGTATGGGGGATGGCTTGATGGTTGGCTGGCTGGATGGATGGATGGATGGATGGATGGATCGCTGGATGGATGGCTGGATGGAGGGATGGCTGGATGGATGGCTGGAGTGATGGATGGATGGCTGGATGGATGGCTGAATGGATGGATGGCTTAATGGCTGGCTGGCTGGAGGGATGGATGGATGGATGGATGGCTGGATGAATGGCTGAATGGATGGATGGCTGGATGTATGGCTGGCTGGAGAGATGGATGGATGGATGGATGGCTGGATGGATGGCTGGATGGAGGAATGGATGGATGGATGGCTGGCTAGAAGGGTGGATGGATGGATGGATGGCTGGATGGATGGCTGGATGGATGGACGGCTGGATGGATGGCTGGCTGAAAGGTTGGATGGATGGATGGATGGCTGGATGGGTGGCTGGATGGATGGAAGGCTGGATGGATGGCTGGCTGAAGGAATGGATGGATGGATGGATGGATGGCTGGATGGATGGCTGGATGGATGGATGTCTGGATGGGTGGCTGAATGGATGGCTGGATGGATGGATGGCTGGAATGATATCTGGCTGGAGGGATGGATGGATGGATCGATGGCTGGATGGATGGCTGGATGGATGGATGGCTGGAGGGATGGGTGGATGGATGGATGGCTGGATGGAGCGATGACTGAATGGTTGGCTGGCTGGATGGCTGGACGGATGGATGGCTGGATGGATGGATGGCTGGAGGGATGGATGGATGGATGGCTGGATGGATGGCTGGATAGATGGATGGCTGGATGGATGGCTGGCTGGACGAATGGATGGATGGATGGATGGCTGGATTGATGGCTGGATGGATGGATGGCTGGATGGATGGCTGAATGGATGGCTGGATGGATGGATGGTTGGATGGATAGCTGGCTGGAGGGATGGATGGATGGTTGGATGGTTGGATGGACGGCAGGATGGATGGATGGCTGGATGGATGGCTGGCTGGAGGGTTGGATGGATGGATGGCTGGATGGATGGCTGTCTGGAGGAATGGATGGATGGATGGATGGCTGGATTGATGGCTGGATGGATGGATGGCTGGATGGATGGCTGAAAGGATGGCTGGATGGATGGATGGCTGGATGGATAGCTGGCTGGAGGGATGGATGGATGGATGGATGGTTGGATGGACGGCTGGATGGATGGGTGGCTGGATGGATGGCTGGCTGGAGGGAGTGATTGATGAATGGATGGCTGGTTGGATGGCTGGATGGATGGATGGCTGGATGGATGGCTGGCTGGAGGGATGGATGGATGGATGGATGGATGGCTGGTTGGACGGATGGCTGGATGGAGGGTTGGCTGGATGGTTGGCTGGCTGGAGGGATGGATGGATGGATGGATGGATGGCTGGATGGATGGCTGGCTGGAGGGATGGATGGATGGCTGGATGGACTGCTGGATGGATGGATGGCTGGATGGATGGCAGGCTGGAGGGATGGATTGATGGATGGATGGCTGGATCGATGGCTGGATGGATCTATGGCTGGATGGATGGCTGGCTGGAGGGATGGATGGATGGATGGATGGATGGAGGGATGGCTGGATGGTTGACTGGCTGGAGTGATGGATGGATGGATGGATGACTGGATGGATGGCTGGCTGGAGGGATGCATGGATGGATAGATGGCTGGATGGACGGCTGGTTTGGATGGATGGCTTGATGGATGGCTGGCTGGAGGGATGGATTGATGGATGGATGGCTGGATGGATGGCTGGAAGGATAGATGGCTGGATGGATAATTGGCTGGAGGGATGGATGGATGGCTGTATGGGGGGATGGCTGGATGGTTGGCTGGCTGGATGGATGGATGGATGGCTGGACGATGGATTGCTGGATGGATGGCTGTCTGGAGGGATGGATGGATGGCTGGATGGATGGCTGGATGGATGGATGGCTGGATGGATGGATGGTGGATGGATGGCTGGCTGGAGGGATGGATGGATGGATGGATGGCTGAATGGATGGCTGGCTGGAGGGATGGATGGATGGATGGATGGCTGAATGGATGGCTGGATGGATGGATGGCTGGATGGATGGCTGGGTGGAGGGATGGATGGATGGATGGATGGCTGGATGGATGTCTGGATGGAGGGATGGCTGGATGGATGGATGGCTGGAGGGATGGATGGATGGATGGATGGCTGGATGGATGGCTGGATGGATGGATGGCTTAATGACTGGCTGGCTGAATGGATGGATGGATGGATGGATGGATGGCTGAATGGATGGCTGGATGGATGGATGTCTGCATGTATGGCTGGCTGGAGGGATGGATGGATGGATGGATGGCTGGTTGGATGGCTGGATAGAGGGATGGCTGGATGGATGGCTGGCTGGAGGGATGGATGGATGAATGGATGGCTGGATGCATGGCTGAATGGATGGATGGCTGGATGGATGGCTGGCTGGTGGGATGGATGGATGGATGGATGGATGAATGGATGGATGGATGGCTGAATGGATGGATGGCTGGATGAATGGCTGGCTGGAGGGATGGATGGATGGATGGATGGCTGGATGGATGGCTGGATGGATGGATGGCTGGAAGGATGACTGGCTGGAGGGATGGATGGATGGATGGATGGCTGGATGGATGGCTGGATGGATGGATGGCTCGATGGATGGCTGGCTGGAGGGATGGATGGATGGATGGATGGCTGGATGGATGGAAGCCTGGATGGATGGCTGGCTGGAGGGATGGATGGATGGATGGATGGCTGGATGGATGGCTGAATGGATGGATGGCTGGATGGATGGCTGGCAGGAGGGATGGATGGATGGATGGATGGCTGGATGGATGGCTGGATGGATGGTTGGCTGGATGGATGGATGAATGGATGCCTGGATGGATGGATGGCCGAATGGTTGGCTGGCTGGAGGGATGGATGGATGGATGGATGGCTGAATGGATGGCTGGATGGCTGGCAGGATGGATGGATGGCTGGATCGATGGCTGGCTGGATGGATGGATTGATGGATGGATGGCTGGATGGATGGCTGGATGGATGGATGGCTGGATGGATGGCAGGCTGAAGGGATGGATGGATGGATGGATGGCTGGATGGACGGCTGGATGGATGGATGGCTGGATGGATGGCTGGCTGGAGGGATGGATTGATGGATGGATGGCTGGATTGATGGCTGGCTGGTGGGATGAATGGATGGCTAGATGGAGTGATGGCTGGATGGTTGGTTGGCTGGAGGGATGGATGGATGGATGGATGACTGGATGGATGGCTGGATGGAGGGATGGCTGGATGGATGGCTGGCTGGAGGGATGGATGGCTGGATGGATGGCTGAATGGATGGCTGGTTGTATGGATGGCTTAATGACTGGCTGGCTGGAGGAGGAGGCGTGGGCCTTTGTTCAGGCCGAGAAGCTGGACACAGACTGAGGGTCACAGACTGAGGGTCGGCATGGGCGATTTGGGACTGCGGTGGATATGTTACGCCTATTTTTGGTTCGGGGCGGGTGGGGGGGCCTTTGCATTATTTTGGGTTTGTTTTTCTCTGTGTTTTTCTCTTTCGGGTTGGGGAGGGTGGATGGGGCGGGTTGGGCAATGTTTTGGTTGGTGGCGGGGCCTGATAGGTGGAGAGCGCAGGATTTTTTCACGCGCCGAAGACTGTGGGGGGGGGGGGCGAGACCGGGGCGGGGAAGCGAGGATTGTTTCCCGCGCTTAGAACGGAGGGGGAGAGCCTGTGAATGGGGAGCGGGAGAGGAGGGTGTGCCACACAATGGGAGGAGTCGAAGGGGAGGTGGGAGTGGCCGGGGTCAGCTGACTTGCGGAAGTGCAATGGGGGGAGTAAACCAGCTAGGATGGGTTCTAGCCGGTGGGGGGTGAGGGGGAATCGAGTTGCTGCTGCTAAGATCAAGGAGGAGCTGGAGCGAGTGGGGTGGGTCAAGACGGGGGTATGCCGCTGTGGGGAACGGGCCGGGTGTGGGGTGCGGGCACGTGGCTGGCCGAGGAAGGGTCATGGCTAGTCGGCGGGGGAGATGGGCGGGTAGCCCCCTGATCCGGCTGATAACCTGGAATGTAAGGAGACTGCATGGGCTGGTTAAGCGGGCCCGCGTATTCGCGCACCTGAAGGGGCTCAAGGCGGATGTTGTTATGCTCTAGTTGACACACCTGAAGGTGGCAGACCAGGTAAGACTGAGGAACGGGTGGGTAGGTCAGGTGTTTCACTCGGGGCTAGATGCCAAAAATCGAGGGGTGGCGATCTTGGTGGGAAAGAAGGTGTTATTCGAGGCGTCGAGCATTGTGGCAGATAATGGCGGTAGGTACATAATGGTAAGTGGTAAGTTGCAGGGAGAGAGGGTGGTACTGGTCAATGTGTATGCTCCGAACTGGGACGATGCGGGTTTTGTGCGGTGTATGTTGGGTCGGATCCCAGATTTGGAAGTGGGGGGCCTGATAATGGGGGGAGACTTTAACACGGTGTTGGATCCGGCACTGGATCGCTCCAGGTCTAGGACGGGTAGGAAGCCGGCGGGGGCTAGAGTGTTGAGGGGATTTATGGACCAAATGGGAGGGGTAGAACCTTGGAGATTTGCAAGGCCGGGGGCTAGGGAATTTTCATTCTTCTCATGTCCATAAGGCTTATTCTCGAATCGACTTTTTCATTTTGAGTAGGGCGCTGATAGCGAGAGTAGAGGATACCGAGTATTCGGCAATAGCCATTTCGGACCACGCCCCGCATTGGGTGGACTTGGAGATGGGGGAGGAGAGGGACCAGCGCCCGCTGTGGCGCTTGGAGGTGGCGCTGTTGGCGGACGAGGAGGTGAGCGAGCGGGTCCGAGGAAGTATAGGGAGGTACTTGGAGACCATGACAACGGGGAGGTCCGAGTGGGGATGGTATGGGAGGCACTGAAGGCGGTGGTGAGGAGAGAGCTGATCTCCATCAGGGCCCACAAGGCGGAGGGAGCGGGGGGAGAGGGAGAGGCTGGTGGGGGAGATGGTGAGGGTAGACAGGAGGTATGCGGAAGAACCTGAGGAAGGATTGTTGAGGAAGAGGCGCAGCCTCCAGGCCGAATTCGACCTGGTGACCACCAGGAAGGCGGAGGTGCAGTGGAGGAAGGCCCAGGGGGCGGTCTACGAGTATGGGGAAAAGGCAAGCCGGGTGCTGGCGCATCAGCTTCGGAAGCGGGACGCAGCTAGGGAGATCGGGGGAGTTAAGGACAGGGTGCAGAGTGGAGTTGGCATCAATGGGGTCTTCAGGGACTTCGAACATAGAACGATACAGCGCAGTACAGGCCCTTCGGCCCACGATGTTGCACCGAAACAAAAGCCATCTAACCTACACTATGCCATTATCATCCATATGTTTATCCAATAAACTTTTAAATGCGGGGGGACTTCTACGAGAAATTGTACCGATCTGAGCCCCCACGGGAGGAGGGAGGGATGGGCCGTTTCCTGGACCAATTGAGGTTTCCAAAGGTGGAAGAGGGACTGGGGGCCCCGATTGGGCTGGAGGAGCTGATCAAAGGGATAGGAAGCATGCAGGCGGGGAAGGCACCGGGGCCGGACGGTTTCCCGGTCGAGTCCTACGAAAAATATATGGACCTGTTGGGCCCGCTGTTAGTTAGGACCTTCAATGAGGCAAGGGAGGGAGCTTTACCCCCGACGATGTCCCGGGCACTGATGGATGGATGGCTGGATGGATGGCTGGATGGATGGATGGCTGGATGGATGGGTGGCTGGAGGGATGGAAGGATGGATGGATGGCTGGATGGAGGGATGTCTGGATGTAAGGTTGGCTGGATGGTTGGCTGGCTGGCGGGATGGGTGGATGGATGGATGGCTGGATGGATGGCTGGCTGGAGCGATGGATGGATGGCTGGATGGACGGCTGGATGGATGGATGGCTGGATGGATGGCTGGCTGGAGGGATGGATTGATGGATGGATGGCTGGATGGATGGCTGGATGGATGGATGGCTGGATGGATGGCTGGCTGGAGGGATGGATGGATGGATGGCTGGATGGAGGGATGGCTGGATGGTTGGCTGGCTGGAGGGATGGATGGATGGATGGATGGCTGGATGGATGGGTGGCTGGAAGGATGCATGGATGGATGGATGGCTGGATGGAGGGATGGCTGGATGGTTGGCTGCCTGGATGGATGGATGGATGGATGGATGGATGGCTGGATGGAGGGATGGCAGGATGGATGGCTGGCTGGAGGGATGGATGGATGGCTGGATGGATTGCTAGATGGATGGATGGCTTAATGGCTGGCTGGGGGGATGGATGGATGGATGGATGGCTGGATGAATGGCTGAATGGATGGATGGCTGGATGTATGGCTGGCTGGAGAGATGGATGGATGGATGGATGGCTGGATGGATGGCTGGATGGAGGAATGGCTGGATGGCTGGCTGGCTAGTGGGATGGATGGATGGATGGATGGCTGGATGGATGGCTGGATATATGGATGGCTGTCTGGAGGGTTGGATGGATGGATGGATGGCTGGATGGATGGCTTAATGGATGGATGGCTGGATAAATGGCTGGCTGGAGGAATGGATGGATGGATGGCTGGATGGATGGTTGGATGGATGGATGGCTGGATGGATGACTGGCTGGAGGGATGGATGGATGGATCGGTGGCTGTATGGATTGCTGGATGGATGGATGGATGGACGGATGGCTGGATGGAATTGCTGGCTGGAGGGATGGATGGATGGCTGGATGGCTGGCTGGATGGATGGATGGCTGGATGGATGGCTGGCTTGAGGGATGGATGGATGGCTGGATGGCTGGCTGGACGGATGGATTGCTGGTTGGATGGCTTGCTGGAGGGATGGATGGATGGCTGGATTGATGGCTGGATGAATGGATGGCTGGATGGATGGCTGGCTGGAGGAATGGATGAATGGATGGCTGGATGGATGGCTGGATGGATGGATGGCTGGATGGATGGATGGCTGGAGGGATGGATGGATGGATGGCTGAATGGATGGCTGGATGGATGGATGACTGGATGGATGGCTGGCTGGAGTGTTGTATGGATGGATGGATGGCTGGATGGACGGCTGGATGGATGGATGGCTGGATGGATGGCTGGCTGGAGGGATGGATTGATGGATGGATGGCTGGATGGATGGCAGGATGGATGGATGGCTGGATGGCTGGCTAGCTGGAGGGATGGATGGATGGATGGATGGCTGGATGGAGGGATGCATGGATGATTGGCTGGCTGGATGGATGGATGGATGGCTGGATGGATGTCTGGATGGAGGGATGGCTGGATGGATGGCTGGCTTGAGGGATGGATGGATGGATGGATGGCTGGGTGGATGGCTGGACGGTTGGATGCCTGGATGGATGGCTGGCTGGAGGGATGGATGGATGGATGCATGGCTGGATGGATGGCTGAATGGATGGATGGCTGGATGAATGGCTGGCTGGAGGGATGGATGGATGGATGGCTGGATGGATGGCTGGATGGATGGCTGGATGGATGACTGGCTGGAGGGATGGATGGATGGATGGATGGCTGGATGGATGGCTGGATGGATGGATGGCTGGATGGATGGCTGGCTGGAGGGATGGATGGATGGATGGATGGCTGGATGGATGGCTGGATGGTTGGATGCCTGGATGGATGGCTGGCTGAAGGGATGGATGGAAGGATGGATGGCTGGATGGATGGCTGGATGGATGGCTGGCAGGAGGGATGGATGGATGGATGGATGGCTGGATGGATGGCTAAAAGGATGGCTGGCTGGAGGGATGGATGAATGGATGGCTGGATGGATGGATGGCCGAATGGTTGGCTGGCTGGAGGGATGGATGGATGGATAGATGGCTGAATGGATGGCTGGATGGATGGCAGGATGGATGGATGGCTGGATGGATGGCTGGCTGGATGGATCGATTGATGGATGGATGGCTGGATTGATGGCTGGATGGATGGATGGCTGGATGGATGGCAGGCTGAAGGGATGGATGGATGGCTGGATGGACGCCGTGATGGATGGATGGCTGGGTGATTGGCTGGCTGGAGGGATGGTTTGATGGATGGATGGCTGGATGGATAGCTGGATCGATGGCTGGATGGATGGCTGGCTGGAGGGATGGATGGATGGATGGATGGCTGGATGGAGGGATGGCTGCATGGTTGGCTATCTGGAGGGATGGATGGATGGATGGATGGATGGCTGGATGGATGGCTGGATGGAGGGATGGCTGGATGGATGGGTGGCTGGAGAGATGGATGGCTGGATGGATGGATGAGTGGTTGGATGGCTTAATGACTGGCTGGCTGGAGGGATGAATGGATGGCTGGATGGATGGCTGGATGGATGGATGGCTGGATGTATGGCTGGCTGGAGAGATGGATGAATGGTTGGATGTCTGGATGGATGGCTGGATGGAGGGATGGCTAGATGGATGGCTGGCTGGAGGGATGGATGGATGGATGGATGGCTGGATGGATGGATGGATGGATGGCTGGATGGATGACTGGCTGGAGGGATGGATGGATGGATGGATGGCTGGATGGATGGCTGGATGAATGGATGTCTGGATGGATGGCTGGCTGGAGGGATGGATGGATGGATGGCTGGCTGGATGGATGGCTGGATGGATGGATGCCTGGATGGATTGCTGGCTTCAGGGATGGATGGATGGATGGATGGCTTGATGGATGGCTGGATGGATGGATGGCTGGATGGATGGCTGGCAGGAGGGATGGATGGATGGATGGATGGCTGGATGGATGGATGGATGGATGGCTGGCTGGAGGGATGGATGAATGGATGGCTGGATGGATGGATGGCCGAATGGTTGGCTGGCTGGAGGGATGGATGGATGGCTGAATGGATGGCTGGATGGATGGCAGGATGGATGGATGACTGGATGGATGGCTGGCTGGATGGATGGATTGATGGATGGACGGCTGGATGGATGGCTGGATGGATGGATGGCTGGATGGTTGGCAGGTTGAAGGGATGGATGGATGGCTGGATGGACGGCTTGATGGATGGATGGCTGGATGGATGGCTGGCTGGATGGATGGATTGATGGATGGATGGCTGGATGGATGGTTGGATGGATGGATGGCTGGATGGATGACTGGCTGGAGGGATGTATGGATGGATCGGTGGCTGTATGGATTGCTGGATGGATGGATGGATGGACGGATGGCTGGATGGAATTGCTGGCTGGAGGGATGGATGGATGGCTGGATGGCTGGCTGGATGGATGGATGGCTGGATGGATGGCTGGCTTGAGGGATGGATGGATGGCTGGATGGCTGGCTGGACGGATGGATTGCTGGTTGGATGGCTTGCTGGAGGGATGGATGGATGGCTGGATTGATGGCTGGATGAATGGATGGCTGAATGGATGGCTGGCTGGAGGGATGGATGGATGGATGGCTGGCTGGATGGATGGCTGGATGGATGGATGGCTGGATGGATGGATGGCTGGAGGGATGGATGGATGGATGGATGGCTGAATGGATGGCTGGAATGATGGATGACTGGATGGATGGCTGGCTGGAGTGTTGTATGGATGGATGGATGGCTGGATGGACGGCTGGATGGATGGATGGATGGCTGGCTGGAGGGATGGATTGATGGATGGATGGTTGGATGGATGGCTGGATGGATGGATGGCTGGATGGCTGGCTGGCTGGAGGGATGGATGGATGGATGGATGGCTGGATGGAGGGATGGCTGGATGATTGGCTGGCTAGATGGATGGATGGATGGATGGATGTCTGGATGGATGTCTGGATGGAGGGATGGCTGGATGGATGGCTGGCTGGAGGGATGGATGGATGAGTGGATGGCTGGGTGGATGGCTGGATGGTTGGATGCCTGGATGGATGGCTGGCTGGAGGGATGGATGGATGGATGCATGGCTGGATGGATTGCTGAATGGATGGATGGCTGGATGAATGGCTGGCTGGAGGGATGGATGGATGGATGGCTGGATGGATGGCTGGATGGATGGCTGGAGGGATGACTGGCTGGAGGGATGGATGGATGGATCGATGGCTGGATGGATGGCTGGATGGATGGATGGCTGGATGGATGGCTGGCTGAAGGGATGGATGGAAGGATGGATGGCTGGATGGATGGCTGGATGGATGGATGGCTGGATGGTTGGCTGGCAGGAGGGATGGATGGATGGATGGATGGCTGGATGGATGGCTAAAAGGATGGCTGGCTGGAGGGATGGATGAATGGATGGCTGGATGGATGGATGGCCGAATGGTTGGCTGGCTGGAGGGATGGATGGATGGATGGCAGGATGGATGGATGGCTGGATGGATGGCTGGCTGGATGGATCGATTGATGGATGGATGGCTGGATGGATGGCTGGATGGATGGATGGCTGGATGGATGGCAGGCTGAAGGGATGGATGGATGGATGGATGGCTGGATGGACGGCTGGATGGATGGATGGCTGGGTGATTGGCTGGCTGGAGGGATGGATTGATGGATGGATGGCTGGATGGATAGCTGGATCGATGGCTGGATGGATGGCTGGCTGGAGGGATGGATGGATGGATGGATGGCTGGATGGAGGGATGGCTGCATGGTTGGCTATCTGGAGGGATGGATGGATGGATGGATGGGTGGCTGGATGGATGGCTGGCTGGATGTATGGCTGGCAGGAGAGATGGATGAATGGTTGGATGTCTGGATGGATGGCTGGATGGAGGGATGGCTGGATGGATGGCTGGCTGGAGGGATGGATGGATGGCTGGATGGATGGATGGATGGATGGCTGGATGGATGACTGGCTGGAGGGATGGATGGATGGATGGATGGCTGGATGGATGGCTGGATGAATGGATGTCTGGATGGATGGCTGGCTGGAGGGATGGATGGATGGATGGCTGGCTGGATGGATGGCTGGATGGATGGATGCCTGGATGGATGGCTGGCTTTAGGGATGGATGGATGGATGGAAGGCTTGATGGATGGCTGGATGGATGGATGGCTGGATGGATGGCTGGCAGGAGGGATGGATGGATGGATGGATGGCTGGATGGATGGCTGGATGGATGGCTGGCTGGAGGGATGGATGAATGGATGGCTGGATGGATGGATGGCCGAATGGTTGGCTGGCTGGAGGGATGGATGGATGGCTGAATGGATGGCTGGATGGATGGCAGGATGGATGGATGGCTGGATGGATGGCTAGCTGGCTGGATGGATTGATGGATAGATGGCTGGATGGATGACTGGATGGATGGATGGATGGATGGCTGGCTGGCTGGAGGTATGGATGGATGGATGAATGGCTGCATGGATGGCTGGATGGAGAGATGGATGAATGCATGGATGGCTGGATGGATAGCTGGATGGAGGGATGGCTGGATGGATGGCTGACTGGAGGGATGGATGGATGGATGGATGGCTGGATGGATGGCTGGATGGATGGCTTGCTGGAGGGATGGAAGGATGGATGGATGGATATCTGGACGGATGACTGGATGGATGGATGGCTGGATGAATGGCTGGCTGGAGGGATGGATGGATGGATGGATGGCAGGATGGATGGCTGGATGGATGGATGGCTGGATGGATGACTCGTTGGCGGGATGGATGGATGGATGGATGGCTGGATGGATGGCTGGATGGATGGATGGCTTGATGGATGGCTGGATGGATGGATGGATGGATGGCTGGATGGATGGATGGTTTGATGGATGGATGGCTGGATGGCTGGAATGCTGGATGGATGGACGGCTGGATGGATGGCTGGATGGATGGATGAATGGATGGATGGATGGATGGCTGGATGCATGGCTGGATGGAGGGATGGCTGTATGGATGGCTGGCGGGGGTGACGGATAGCTGGATGGCTGGATGAATGGCTGTATGGAGGGATGGCTGGATGGACGGCTGGCGAGATGGTTGGATGGCTGGATGGATGGATGGATGGATGGACGGATGGATGGAGGGATGGCTGGGTGGATGGCTGGCTGGAGGGAGGGATGGATGGATGGATGGCTGGTTGGATGGCTGGATGGATGGATGGCTGGATGGACGATTGGCTGGAGGGATGGATGGATGGATGGCTGGATGGATGGCAGGCTGGAGGGATGGATGGATGGATGGGTGGCTGGATGGATAGCTGGCTGGGTGGATGGCTGGATGGATGGCTGGCTGGAGTGATGGATGGGTGGATGGTTGGATGGATGGCTGGTTGGATGGATGGCTGGATGGATGGCTGGCTGGAGGGATGGAAGGATGGTGGATGGCTGGATGGATGGCTGGATGGATGGCTAGATGTCTGGTTGGCTGGCTGGATGGATGGATGGATGGATGGCTGGTTGGCTGGATGGATGGATGGGTGGCTGGTAGAATGGCTGGATGGATGGATGGATTGATGGATGGCTGGATGGATGGATGAATGGATGGCTGGTTGGATGGATTGAACAAACAAAGAACAAAGAACAAAGAAGTGTACAGCACAGGAACAGGCCCTTCGGCCCTCCAAGCCCGTGCCGACCATACTGCCCGACTAAACTACAATCTTCTACACTTCCTGGGTCCGTATCCTTCTATTCCCATCCTAATGATATATTTGTCAAGATGCCCCTTAAATGTCCCTATCGTCCCTGCTTCCACTACCTCCTCCGGTAGTGAGTTCCAGGCACCCACTACCCTCTGCGTAAAAAACTTGCCTCGTACATCTACTCTAAACTTTGCCCCTCTCACCTTAAACCTATGCCCCCTAGTAATTGACCCCTCTACCCTGGGGAAAAGCCTCTGACTATCCACTCTGTCTATGCCCCTCATAATTTTGTATACCTCTATCAGGTCGCCCCTCAACCTCCTTCGTTCCAGTGAGAACAAACCGAGTTTATTCAATCGCTCCTCATAGCTTATGCCCTCCATACCAGGCAACATTCTGGTAAATCTCTTCTGCACCCTCTCTAAAGCCTCCACATCCTTCTGGTAGTGTGGCGACCAGAATTGAACACTATACTCCAAGTGTGGCCTAACTAAGGTTCTATACAGCTGCAACATGACTTGCCAATTCTTATACTCAATGCCCCGGCCAATGAAGGCAAGCATGCCGTATGCCTTCTTGACTACCTTCTCCACCTGTGTTGCCCCTTTCAATGACCTGTAGACCTGTACTCCTAGATCTCTTTGACTTTCAATACTCTTGAGGGTTCTACCATTCACTGTATATTCCCTACCTGCATTAGCCCTTCCAAAATGCATTACCACACATTTGTCCGGATTAAACTCCATCTGCCATCTCTCCGCCCAAGTCTCCAGACAATCTAAATCCTGCTGTATCCTCAGACAGTCCTCATCGCTATCCGCAATTCCACCAACCTTTGTGTCGTCTGCAAACTTACTAATCAGACCAGTTACATTTTCCTCCAAATCATTTATATATACTACAAAGAGCAAAGGTCCCAGCACTGATCCCTGTGGAACACCACTGGTCACAGCCCTCCAATGAGAAAAGCATCCCTCCATTGCTACCCTCTGCCTTCTATGGCCTAGCCAGTTCTGTATCCACCTTGCCAGTTCACCCCTGATCCCGTGTGACTTCACCTTTTGTACTAGTCTACCATGAGGGACCTTGTCAAAGGCCTTACTGAAGTCCATATAGACAACATCTACTGCCCTACCTGCATCAATCATCTTAGTGACCTCCTCGAAAAACTCTATCAAGTTAGTGAGACACGACCTTCCCTTCACAAAACCGTGCTGCCTCTCACTAATACGTCCATTTGCTTCCAAATGGGAGTAGATCCTGTCTCGAAGAATTCTCACCAGTAATTTCCCTACCACTGAAGTCAGGCTCACCGACCTGTAGTTCCCGGGATTATCCTTGCTACCCTTCTTAAACAGATGAACAACATTGGCTATTCTCCAGTCCTCCGGGACAGCCCCTGAAGACAGCGAGGAGCCAAAGATTTCTGTCAAGACCTCAGCAATTTCCTCTCCAGCCTCCTTCAGTATTCTGGGGTAGATCCCATAAATGGGGCAGATCCCATTGATGGATGGATGGCTGGATGGATGGATGGCTGGATGGACGATTGGCTG
Organism: Scyliorhinus torazame; assembly: GCF_047496885.1. Lineage (NCBI taxonomy): Eukaryota > Metazoa > Chordata > Chondrichthyes > Carcharhiniformes > Scyliorhinidae > Scyliorhinus > Scyliorhinus torazame. The sequence goes on from NW_027307961.1 coordinate 282,561, forward strand.
GAGGGATGGATGGATGGATGGCTGGATGGATGGCAGGCTGGAGGGATGGATGGATGGATGGGTGGCTGGATGGATGGCTGGCTGGACGGATGGCTGGATGGATGGCTGGCTGGAGTGATGGATGGGTGGATGGTTGGATGGAAGGCTGGTTGGATGGATGGCTGGATGGATGGCTGGCTGGAGGGATGGAAGGATGGTGGATGGCTGGATGGATGGCTGGATGGATGGCTAGATGTCTGGATGGCTGGCTGGCTGGATGGATGGATGGATGGCTGGTTGGCTGGATGGATGGATGGGTGGCTGGTCGAATGGCTGGATGGATGGATGGATTGATAGATGGCTGGATGGATGGATGAATGGATGGCTGAATGGATGGCTGAATGGATGGCTGGATGGATGGCTGGATGGATGGATTGATGGATGGATGGCTGGATGGATTGCTGGATGGATGGATGGCTGGATGGATGGCTGGCTGGAGGGATGGTTGGTTGGATGGCTGGCTGGAGGGATGGATGGATGGTTGGCGGTTTGAACGCTGGATAGATGGATGGCTGGATGGATGGCTGGCTGGAGGGATGGATGGGTGGCTGGATGGATAGCTGGATGGATGGATGTCCGGATGGATGGCTGGCTGGAGGGATGGATGGATGGGTGGATGGATGGGTGGCTTGATGGATGGATGGCTGGATGGATGGCTGGCTGGAGGGATGGATGGATGGATGGATGGCTCGATGGATGGCTGGATGGATGGATGGCTGGATGGATGGCTGGATGAAGTGATGGATGGATGGATGGATGGCTGGATTGATGGCTGGATGAATGGATGGCTGGATGGATGGCTGGCTGGAGGAATGGATGAATGGATGGCTGGATGGATGGCTGGATGGATGGATGGCTGGATGGATGGATGGCTGGAGGGATGGATGGATGGATGGCTGAATGGATGGCTGGATGGATGGATGACTGGATGGATGGCTGGCTGGAGTGTTGTATGGATGGATGGATGGCTGGATGGACGGCTGGATGGATGGATGGCTGGATGGTTGGCTGGCTGGAGGGATGGATTGATGGATGGATGGCTGGATGGATGGCAGGATGGATGGATGGCTGGTTGGCTGGCTGGCTGGAGGGATGGATGGATGGATGTATGGCTGGATGGAGGGATGCATGGATGATTGGCTGGCTGGATGGATGGATGGATGGCTGGATGGATGTCTGGATGGAGGGATGGCTGGATGGATGGCTGGCTTGAGGGATGGATGGATGGATGGATGGCTGGGTGGATGGCTGGATGGTTGGATGGCTGGATGAATGGCTGGCTGGAGGGATGGATGGATGGATGGCTGGATGGCTGGATGGATGTCTGGATGGAGGGATGGCTGGATGGATGGCTGGCTTGAGGGATGGATGGATGGATGGATGGCTGGGTGGATGGCTGGATGGTTGGATGGCTGGATGAATGGCTGGCTGGATGGATGTCTGGATGGAGGGATGGCTGGATGGATGGCTGGCTGGAGGGATGGATGGATGGATGCATGGCTGGATGGATGGCTGAATGGATGGATGGCTGGATGAATGGCTGGCTGGAGGGATGGATGGATGGATGGCTGGATGGATGGCTGGATGGATGGCTGGATGGATGACTGGCTGGAGGGATGGATGGATGGATGGATGGCTGAATGGATGGCTGGATGGATGGATGGCTGGATGGATGGCTGGCTGGAGGGATGGATGGATGGATGGATGGCTGGATGGATGGCTGGATGGTTGGATGCCTGGATGGATGGCTGGCTGAAGGGATGGATGGAAGGATGGATGGCTGGATGGATGGCTGGATGGATGGCTGGCAGGAGGGATGGATGGATGGATGGATGGCTGGATGGATGGCTAAAAGGATGGCTGGCTGGAGGGATGGATGAATGGATGGCTGGATGGATGGATGGCCGAATGGTTGGCTGGCTGGAGGGATGGATGGATGGATAGATGGCTGAATGGATGGCTGGATGGATGGCAGGATGGATGGATGGCTGGATGGATGGCTGGCTGGATGGATCGATTGATGGATGGATGGCTGGATTGATGGCTGGATGGATGGATGGCTGGATGGATGGCAGGCTGAAGGGATGGATGGATGGATGGATGGCTGGATGGACGCCGTGATGGATGGATGGCTGGGTGATTGGCTGGCTGGAGGGATGGTTTGATGGATGGATGGCTGGATGGATAGCTGGATCGATGGCTGGATGGATGGCTGGCTGGAGGGATGGATGGATGGATGGATGGCTGGATGGAGGGATGGCTGCATGGTTGGCTATCTGGATGGATGGATGGATGGATGGATGGATGGCTCGATGGATGGCTGGATGGAGGGATGGCTGGATGGATGGGTGGCTGGAGAGATGGATGGCTGGATGGATGGATGAGTGGTTGGATGGCTTAATGACAGGCGGGCTGGAGGGATGAATGGATGGCTGGATGGATGGCTGGATGGATGGATGGCTGGATGTATGGCTGGCTGGAAAGATGGATAAATGGTTGGATGTCTGGATGGATGGCTGGATGGAGGGATGGCTAGATGGATGGCTGGCTGGAGGGATGGATGGATGGATGGATGGATGGCTGGATGGATGGATGGATGGATGGCTGGATGGATGACTGGCTGGAGGGATGGATGGATGGATGGATGGCTGGATGGATGGCTGGATGAATGGATGTCTGGATGGATGGCTGGCTGGAGGGATGGATGGATGGATGGCTGGCTGGATGGCTGGCTGGATGGATGGATGCCTGAATGGATTGCTGGCTTTAGGGATGGATGGATGGATGGATGGCTTGATGGATGGCTGGATGGATGGATGGCTGGATGGATGGCTGGCAGGAGGGATGGATGGATGGATGGATGGCTGGATGGATGGATGGATGGATGGCTGGCTGGAGGGATGGATGAATGGATGACTGGATGGATGGATGGCCGAATGGTTGGCTGGCTGGAGGGATGGATGGATGGCTGAATGGATGGCTGGATGGATGGCAGGATGGATGGATGACTGGATGGATGGCTGGCTGGATGGATGGATTGATGGATGGACGGCTGGATGGATGGCTGGATGGATGGATGGTTGGATGGTTGGCAGGTTGAAGGGATGGATGGATGGATGGACGGCTGGATGGACGGCTGGATGGATGGATGGCTGGATGGATGGCTGGCTGGATGGATGGATTGATGGATGGATGGCTGGATGGATGGTTGGATGGATGGATGGCTGGATGGATGACTATCTGGAGGGATGTATGGATGGATCGGTGGCTGTATGGATTGCTGGATGGATGGATGGATGGACGGATGGCTGGATGGAATTGCTGGCTGGAGGGATGGATGGATGGCTGGATGGCTGGCTGGATGGATGGATGGCTGGATGGATGGCTGGCTTGAGGGATGGATGGATGGCTGGATGGCTGGCTGGACGGATGGATTACTGGTTGGATGGCTTGCTGGAGGGATGGATGGATGGCTGGATTGATGGCTGGTTAAATGGATGGCTGGATGGATGGCTGGCTGGAGGAATGGATGGATGGATGGCTGGATGGATGGCTGGATGGATGGATGGCTGGATGGATGGATGGCTGGAGGGATGGATGGATGGCTGAATGGATGGCTGAATGGATGGCTGGAATGATGGATGACTGGATGGATGGCTGGCTGGAGTGTTGTATGGATGGATGGATGGCTGGATGGACGGCTGGATGGATGGATGGATGGCTGGCTGGAGGGATGGATTGATGGATGGATGGTTGGATGGATGGCTGGATGGATGGATGGCTGGATGGCTGGCTGGCTGGAGGGATGGATGGATGGATGGATGGCTGGATGGAGGGATGGCTGGATGATTGGCTGGCTGGATGGATGGATGGATGGATGGATGGCTGGATGGATGTCTGGATGGAGGGATGGCTGGATGGATGGCTGGCTGGAGGGATGGATGGATGAATGGATGGCTGGGTGGATGGCTGGATGGTTGGATGCCTGGATGGATGGCTGGCTGGAGGGATGGATGGATGGATGCATGGCTGGATGGATGGCTGAATGGATGGATGGCTGGATGAATGGCTGGCTGGAGGGATGGATGGATGGATGGCTGGATGGATGGCTGGATGGATGACTGGCTGGAGGGATGGATGGATGGATCGATGGCTGGATGGATGGCTGGATGGATGGATGGCTGGATGGATGGCTGGCTGAAGGGATGGATGGAAGGATGGATGGCTGGATGGATGGCTGGATGGATGGATGGCTGGATGGATGGCTGGCAGGAGGGATGGATGGATGGATGGATGGCTGGATGGATGGCTAAAAGGATGGCTGGCTGGAGGGATGGATGAATGGATGGCTGGATGGATGGATGGCCGAATGGTTGGCTGGCTGGAGGGATGGATGGATGGATGGCAGGATGGATGGATGGCTGGATGGATGGCTGGCTGGATGGATCGATTGATGGATGGATGGCTGGATGGATGGCTGGATGGATGGATGGCTGGATGGATGGCAGGCTGAAGGGATGGATGGATGGATGGATGGCTGGATGGACGGCTGGATGGATGGATGGCTGGGTGATTGGCTGGCTGGAGGGATGGATTGATGGATGGATGGCTGGATGGATAGCTGGATCGATGGCTGGATGGATGGCTGGCTGGAGGGATAGATGGATGGATGGATGGCTGGATGGAGGGATGGCTGCATGGTTGGCTATCTGGAGGGATGGATGGATGGATGGATGGATGGCTGGATGGATGGCTGGCTGGATGTATGGCTGGCTGGAGAGATGGATGAATGGTTGGATGTCTGGATGGATGGCTGGATGGAGGGATGGCTGGATGGATGGCTGGCTGGAGGGATGGATGGATGGATGGATGGCTGGATGGATGGATGGATGGATGGCTGGATGGATGACTGGCTGGAGGGATGGATGGATGGATGGATGGCTGGATGGATGGCTGGATGAATGGATGTCTGGATGGATGGCTGGCTGGAGGGATGGATGGATGGATGGCTGGCTGGATGGATGGCTGGATGGATGGATGCCTGGATGGATGGCTGGCTTTAGGGATGGATGGATGGATGGAAGGCTTGATGGATGGCTGGATGGATGGATGGCTGGATGGATGGCTGGCAGGAGGGATGGATGGATGGATGGATGGCTGGATGGATGGCTGGATGGATGGCTGGCTGGAGGGATGGATGAATGGATGGCTGGATGGATGGATGGCCGAATGGTTGGCTGGCTGGAGGGATGGATGGATGGCTGAATGGATGGCTGGATGGATGGCAGGATGGATGGATGGCTGGATGGATGGCTAGCTGGCTGGATGGATTGATGGATAGATGGCTGGATGGATGACTGGATGGATGGATGGATGGATGGCTGGCTGGCTGGGGGTATGGATGGATGGATGAATGGCTGCATGGATGGCTGGATGGAGAGATGGATGAATGCATGGATGGCTGGATGGATAGCTGGATGGAGGGATGGCTGGATGGATGGCTGGCTGGAGGGATGGATGGATGGATGGATGGCTGGATGGATGGCTGGATGGCTGGATGGATGGCTTGCTGGAGGGATGGAAGGATGGATGGATGGATATCTGGACGGATGGCTGGATGGATGGATGGCTGGATGAATGGCTGGCTGGAGGGATGGATGGATGGATGGATGGTAGGATGGATGGCTGGATGGATGGATGGCTGGATGGATGACTCGTTGGCGGGATGGATGGATGGATGGATGGCTGCATGGATGGCTGGATGGATGGATGGCTTGATGGATGGCTGGATGGATGGATGGATGGATGGCTGGATGGATGGATGGTTGGATGGATGGATGGCTGGATGGCTGGAATGCTGGATGGATGGATGGCTGGATGGATGGCTGGATGGATGGATGAATGGATGGATGGATGGATGGCTGGATGCATGGCTGGATGGAGGGATGGCTGTATGGATGGCTGGCGGGGGTGACGGATAGCTGGATGGCTGGATGAATGGCTGTATGGAGGGATGGCTGGATGGACGGCTGGCGAGATGGTTGGATGGCTGGATGGATGGATGGATGGACGGATGGATGGAGGGATGGCTGGGTGGATGGCTGGCTGGAGGGAGGGATGGATGGATGGATGGCTGGTTGGATGGCTGGATGGATGGATGGCTGGATGGACGATTGGCTGGAGGGATGGATGGATGGATGGCTGGATGGATGGCAGGCTGGAGGGATGGATGGATGGATGGGTGGCTGGATGGATGGCTGGCTGGATGGATGGCTGGATGGATGGCTGGCTGGAGTGATGGATGGGTGGATGGTTGGATGGATGGCTGGTTGGATGGATGGCTGGATGGATGGCTGGCTGGAGGGATGGAAGGATGGTGGATGGCTGGATGGATGGCTGGATGGATGGCTAGATGTCTGGTTGGCTGGCTGGATGGATGGATGGATGGATGGCTGGTTGGCTGGATGGATGGATGGGTGGCTGGTAGAATGGCTGGATGGATGGATGGATTGATGGATGGCTGGATGGATGGATGAATGGATGGCTGGTTGGATGGATTGAACAAACAAAGAACAAAGAACAAAGAAGTGTACAGCACAGGAACAGGCCCTTCGGCCCTCCAAGCCCGTGCCGACCATACTGCCCGACTAAACTACAATCTTCTACACTTCCTGGGTCCGTATCCTTCTATTCCCATCCTAATGATATATTTGTCAAGATGCCCCTTAAATGTCCCTATCGTCCCTGCTTCCACTACCTCCTCCGGTAGTGAGTTCCAGGCACCCACTACCCTCTGCGTAAAAAACTTGCCTCGTACATCTACTCTAAACTTTGCCCCTCTCACCTTAAACCTATGCCCCCTAGTAATTGACCCCTCTACCCTGGGGAAAAGCCTCTGACTATCCACTCTGTCTATGCCCCTCATAATTTTGTATACCTCTATCAGGTCGCCCCTCAACCTCCTTCGTTCCAGTGAGAACAAACCGAGTTTATTCAATCGCTCCTCATAGCTTATGCCCTCCATACCAGGCAACATTCTGGTAAATCTCTTCTGCACCCTCTCTAAAGCCTCCACATCCTTCTGGTAGTGTGGCGACCAGAATTGAACACTATACTCCAAGTGTGGCCTAACTAAGGTTCTATACAGCTGCAACATGACTTGCCAATTCTTATACTCAATGCCCCGGCCAATGAAGGCAAGCATGCCGTATGCCTTCTTGACTACCTTCTCCACCTGTGTTGCCCCTTTCAATGACCTGTAGACCTGTACTCCTAGATCTCTTTGACTTTCAATACTCTTGAGGGTTCTACCATTCACTGTATATTCCCTACCTGCATTAGCCCTTCCAAAATGCATTACCACACATTTGTCCGGATTAAACTCCATCTGCCATCTCTCCGCCCAAGTCTCCAGACAATCTAAATCCTGCTGTATCCTCAGACAGTCCTCATCGCTATCCGCAATTCCACCAACCTTTGTGTCGTCTTCAAACTTACTAATCAGACCAGTTACATTTTCCTCCAAATCATTTATATATACTACAAAGAGCAAAGGTCCCAGCACTGATCCCTGTGGAACACCACTGGTCACAGCCCTCCAATGAGAAAAGCATCCCTCCATTGCTACCCTCTGCCTTCTATGGCCTAGCCAGTTCTGTATCCACCTTGCCAGTTCACCCCTGATCCCGTGTGACTTCACCTTTTGTACTAGTCTACCATGAGGGACCTTGTCAAAGGCCTTACTGAAGTCCATATAGACAACATCTACTGCCCTACCTGCATCAATCATCTTAGTGACCTCCTCGAAAAACTCTATCAAGTTAGTGAGACACGACCTTCCCTTCACAAAACCGTGCTGCCTCTCACTAATACGTCCATTTGCTTCCAAATGGGAGTAGATCCTGTCTCGAAGAATTCTCACCAGTAATTTCCCTACCACTGAAGTCAGGCTCACCGACCTGTAGTTCCCGGGATTATCCTTGCTACCCTTCTTAAACAGATGAACAACATTGGCTATTCTCCAGTCCTCCGGGACATCCCCTGAAGACAGCGAGGAGCCAAAGATTTCTGTCAAGGCCTCAGCAATTTCCTCTCCAGCCTCCTTCAGTATTCTGGGGTAGATCCCATAAATGGGGCAGATCCCATTGATGGATGGATGGCTGGATGGATTGCTGGATGGATGGACGATTGGCTGGAGGGATGGATGGATGGATGGATGGCTGGATGGACGATTGGCTGGAGGGATGGATGGATGGATGGCTGGATGGATGGCAGGCTGGAGGGATGGATGGATGGATGGGTGGCTGGATGGATGGCTGGCTGGACGGATGGCTGGATGGATGGCTGGCTGGAGTGATGGATGGGTGGATGGTTGGATGGAAGGCTGGTTGGATGGATGGCTGGATGGATGGCTGGCTGGAGGGATGGAAGGATGGTGGATGGCTGGATGGATGGCTGGATGGATGGCTAGATGTCTGGATGGCTGGCTGGCTGGATGGATGGATGGATGGCTGGTTGGCTGGATGGATGGATGGGTGGCTGGTAGAATGGCTGGATGGATGGATGGATTGATAGATGGCTGGATGGATGGATGAATGGATGGCTGAATGGATGGCTGAATGGATGGCTGGATGGATGGCTGGATGGATGGATTGATGGATGGATGGCTGGATGGATTGCTGGATGGATGGATGGCTGGATGGATGGCTGGCTGGAGGGATGGTTGGTTGGATGGCTGGCTGGAAGGATGGATGGATGGTTGGCGGTTTGAACGCTGGATAGATGGATGGCTGGATGGATGGCTGGCTGGAGGGATGGATGGGTGGCTGGATGGATAGCTGGATGGATAGATGTCCGGATGGATGGCTGGCTGGAGGGATGGATGGATGGGTGGATGGATGGGTGGTTGGATGGATGGATGGCTGGATGGATGGCTGGCTGGAGGGATGGATGGATGGATGGATGGCTCGATGGATGGCTGGATGGATGGATGGCTGGATGGATGGCTGGATGAAGTGAAGGATGGATGGATGGATGGCTGGATGGATGGCTGGATGGATGGCTGGATGGATTGCTGGCTGGAGGAATGGACGGATTACTGGATGGCTGGACGGATGGCTGGATGGATGGAAGGCTGGATGGATGGCTGGCTGCAGGGATGGATGGATGGATGAATGGCTGAATGGATGGCTAGATCGATGGATGGATGGATGGCTGGCTGGAGGGATGGAGTCATGGATGGATGGCTTAATGGAAGGATGGCTGGATGCATGGCTGGCTGGAGGGATGGATTGATGGATGGATGGCTGGATGGCTGGCTGGATAGGTGGCTGGTTGGAGGGATGGATGGATGGACGGATGGCTGGATGGATGGGTGGAAGGATGGATGGCTGGATGGATGGCTGGCTGGAGGGATGGATGGATGGATGGATGGCTGGATGGATGGCTGGACGGATGGATGGCTGGATGGATGGCTGGCTGGAGGGATGGATGGATGGATGGATGGCTGGATGGATGGCTGGATGGATGGATGGCTGGATGGATGGCTGTCTGAAGGAATGGATGGATGGTTGGCTGGCTGGAGTGATGGATGGATGGATGGATGACTGGATGGATGGCTGGCTGGAGGGATGCATGGATGGATGGATGGCTGGATGGACGGCTGGTTTGGATGGATGGCTTGATGGATGGCTGGCTGGAGGGATGGATTGATGGATGGATGGCTGGATGGATGGCTGGATGGATAGATGGCAGGATGGATGAATGGCTGGAGGGATGGATGGATGGATGGATGGCTGTATGGGGGGATGGCTTGATGGTTGGCTGGCTGGATGGATGGATGGATGGATGGATCGCTGGAGGGATGGCTGGATGGAGGGATGGCTGGATGGATGGCTGGCTGGAGTGATGGATGGATGGCTGGATGGATGGCTGAATGGATGGATGGCTTAATGGCTGGCTGGCTGGAGGGATGGATGGATGGATGGATGGCTGGATGAATGGCTGAATGGATGGATGGCTGGATGTATGGCTGGCTGGAGAGATGGATGGATGGATGGATGGCTGGATGGATGGCTGGATGGAGGAATGGATGGATGGATGGCTGGCTAGAAGGGTGGATGGATGGATGGATGGCTGGATGGATGGCTGGATGGATGGACGGCTGGATGGATGGCGGGCTGAAAGGTTGGATGGATGGATGGATGGCTGGATGGATGGCTGGATGGATGGAAGGCTGGATGGATGGCTGGCTGAAGTAATGGATGGATGGATGGATGGATGGCTGGATGGATGGCTGGATGGATGGATGTCTGGATGGGTGGCTGAATGGATGGCTGGATGGATGGATGGCTGGAATGATATCTGGCTGGAGGGATGGATGGATGGATCGATGGCTGGATGGATGGCTGGATGGATGGATGGCTGGAGGGATGGGTGGATGGATGGATGGCTGGATGGAGCGATGACTGAATGGTTGGCTGGCTGGATGGCTGGACGGATGGATGGCTGGATGGATGGATGGCTGGAGGGATGGATGGATGGATGGCTGGATGGATGGCTGGATAGATGGATGGCTGGATGGATGGCTGGCTGGACGAATGGATGGATGGATGGATGGCTGGATTGATGGCTGGATGGCTGGATGGCTGGATGGATGGCTGAATGGATGGCTGGATGGATGGATGGTTGGATGGATAGCTGGCTGGAGGGATGGATGGATGGTTGGATGGTTGGATGGACGGCAGGATGGATGGATGGCTGGATGGATGGCTGGCTGGAGGGTTGGATGGATGGATATCTGGATGGATGGCTGTCTGGAGGAATGGATGGATGGATGGATGGCTGGATTGATGGCTGGATGGATGGATGGCTGGATGGATGGCTGAAAGGATGGCTGGATGGATGGATGGCTGGATGGATAGCTGGCTGGAGGGATGGATGGATGGATGGATGGTTGGATGGACGGCTGGAAGGATGGGTGGCTGGATGGATGGCTGGAGGGATGGATGGATGGATGGATGGATGGATGGCTGGTTGGACGGATGGCTGGATGGAGGGTTGGCTGGATGGTTGGCTGGCTGGAGGGATGGATGGATGGATGGATGGCTGGATGGATGGCTGGCTGGAGGGATGGATGGATGGCTGGATGGACTGCTGGATGGATGGATGGCTGGATGGATGGCAGGCTGGAGTGATGGATTGATGGATGGATGGCTGGATCGATGGCTGGATGGATCTATGGCTGGATGGATGGCTGGCTGGAGGGATGGATGGATGGATGGCTGGATGGAGGGATGGCTGGATGGTTGGCTGGCTGGAGTGATGGATGGATGGACGGATGACTGGATGGATGGCTGGCTGGAGGGATGCATGGATGGATGGATGGCTGGATGGACGGCTGGTTTGGATGGATGGCTTGATGGATGGCTGGCTGGAGGGATGGATTGATGGATGGATGGCTGGATGGATGGCTGGAAGGATAGATGGCTGGATGGATGAATGGCTGGAGGGATGGATGGATGGCTGTATGGGGGGATGGCTGGATGGTTGGCTGGCTGGATGGATGGATGGATGGCTGGACGATGGATTGCTGGATGGATGGCTGTCTGGAGGGATGGATGGATGGCTGGATGGATGGCTGGATGGATGGATGGCTGGATGGATGGATGGTGGATGGATGGCTGGCTGGAGGGATGGATGGATGGATGGATGGCTGAATTGATGGCTGGCTGGAGGGATGGATGGATGGATGGATGGCTGAATGGATGGCTGGATGGATGGATGGCTGGATGGATGGCTGGGTGGAGGGATGGATGGATGGATGGATGGCTGGATGGATGTCTGGATGGAGGGATGGCTGGATGGATGGATGGCTGGAGGGATGGATGGATGGATGGATGGCTGGATGGATGGCTGGATGGATGGATGGCTTAATGACTGGCTGGCTGAATGGATGGATGGATGGATGGATGGCTGAATGGATGGCTGGATGGATGGATGTCTGCATGTATGGCTGGCTGGAGGGATGGATGGATGGATGGATGGCTGGTTGGATGGCTGGATAGAGGGATGGCTGGATGGATGGCTGGCTGGATGAATGGATGGATGAATGGATGGCTGGATGCATGGCTGAATGGATGGATGGCTGGATGGATGGCTGGCTGGTGGGATGGATGGATGGATGGATGGATGGATGAATGGATGGATGGATGGCTGAATGGATGGATGGCTGGATGAATGGCTGGCTGGAGGGATGGATGGATGGATGGATGGCTGGATGGATGGCTGGATGGATGGATGGCTGGAAGGATGACTGGCTGGAGGGATGGATGGATGGATGGATGGCTGGATGGATGGCTGGATGGATGGATGGCTCGATGGATGGCTGGCTGGAGGGATGGATGGATGGATGGATGGCTGGATGGATGGAAGCCTGGATGGATGGCTGGCTGGAGGGATGGATGGATGGATGGATGGCTGGATGGATGGCTGAATGGATGGATGGCTGGATGGATGGCTGGCAGGAGGGATGGATGGATGGATGGATGGCTGGATGGATGGCTGGATGGATGGTTGGCTGGAGGGATGGATGAATGGATGGCTGGATGGATGGATGGCCGAATGGTTGGCTGGCTGGAGGGATGGATGGATGGATGGATGGCTGAATGGATGGCTGGATGGCTGGCAGGATGGATGGATGGCTGGATCGATGGCTGGCTGGATGGATGGATTGATGGATGGATGGATGGATGGCTGAATGGATGGCTGGATGGCTGGCAGGATGGATGGATGGCTGGATCGATGGCTGGCTGGATGAATGGATGGCTGGATGGATGGCAGGCTGAAGGGATGGATGGATGGATGGATGGCTGGATGGACGGCTGGATGGATGGATGGCTGGATGGATGGCTGGCTGGAGGGATGGATTGATGGATGGATGGCTGGATTGATGGCTGGCTGGTGGGATGAATGGATGGCTAGATGGAGTGATGGCTGGATGGTTGGTTGGCTGGAGGGATGGATGGATGGATGGATAACTGGATGGATGGCTGGATGGAGGGATGGCTGGATGGATGGCTGGCTGGAGGGATGGATGGCTGGATGGATGGCTGAATGGATGGCTGGTTGTATGGATGGCTTAATGACTGGCTGGCTGGAGGAGGAGGCGTGGGCCTTTGTTCAGGCCGAGAAGCTGGACACAGACTGAGGGTCACAGACTGAGGGTCGGGATGGGCGATTTGGGACTGCGGTTGATATGTTATGCCTATTTTTGGTTCGGGGCGGGTGGGGGGGCCTTTGCATTATTTTGGGTTTGTTTTTCTCTGTGTTTTTCTCTTTCGGGTTGGGGAGGGTGGATGGGACGGGTTGGGCACTGTTTTGGTTGGTGGCGGGGCCTGATAG